>NW_022329694.1:21267-31374 GCF_002776525.5 Piliocolobus tephrosceles | reverse complement strand
ACCCTCAAGGCAAAATTAATCACCCCATCCTCTTGCTGCTCCGGGCTTTTTCTATTTCTTTGCTGTGATGGCGCTTGTCACAGTACATTATCCTCTGTCACCCTCAAGAGACAGTGAGCCCTGAATGTGGGGGACTGGTGGCCAGCGCATGTCCAGACTCCCCCAGTTCCTATTCCAGTGCCTGACAGTTGTTGGCCATGCCCAGCTCCAAGCCACCATCTGCAAAAAGACAATTCAGGATGGTTTTCTAACCAGGAGGAGGAGCTGAAGCAAGGCAGCCCTGGCTCTGAATCCCAGTCCTGTCCGTGACTTCCTGGTGACCTTCCTGAGCCTCGGATTCTTCATTTGTAAAGCAGGCAGCATCCCCTGGGCATGTCCAGGGACCTGACAGCTGTGTGTCCCCTGGCCGCCCTTCACTCCTTGCCCTCCCTTGTCCTCTCTCCCCTGGAGCTGGGCCAGGCCCCAGCCTGAAGGAGGAGAGCTGGGCGTTCCTGGAGAGGCATCATCCAAGGATTTCAGACCTTGCAAAGTGCAGGCTAACAGATAACTCCTGGTGCCGGCCCTAGCTCTGCCAGTCCTCCAAGACTGGTCTTTTAAATTTTTAAATTTATTTTAAAAATTGCTTTTTAGGCTGGGTGTGGTGGATCATGCCTATAATCCCAGCACTTCGGGAGGTCGAGGCAGGTAAATCACTTGAGGTCAGGGGTTCGAGACCAGCCTGGCCAACATGGCGAAACCCGTCTCTACTAAAAATACAAAATTAACCAGGTGTGGTGGCGCATGCCTATAATCTCAGCTACTCAGGAGGCTGAGGCAGGAGAATGACTTGAGCCTGGGAGGTGGAGGTTGCAGTGAGCCGAGATCACACCATTGCACTCCAGCCTGGGTGACAAGAGCAAAACACCATCTCAAAAAAAAAAAAATTTTTTTTTGTAAAATAGAGGCAAGGTCTATGTTGCCCAAACTGGTCTCAAACTCCTGGGCTCAAGCAATCCTCTTGCCTCAGCTTTCAAAAGTGCTGGGATTACAGCTGTGAGTCGCCACATCCACCCCAAGATTGTTCTAAAGGTGTGTCACAGAGGGGCATTGTGGCTGTGGGGTGGAGCCAGTGGGGCTGTGCACCCACCCAGCCTCCCTAGCCCTCCCCACTCTTGTACCTGGGGTCAAAGTGGACTCCTGGACCTGAGTCAGCTGAGCTGGGGAGGAGCCTTCGTTCACTCCTCCTGCTTCCTCTGCCATGGGTCCCCCCATCCCCAGGGGTGACTGGGGCAGCCCCAGGCAGGAGGTTGGGGTGGAAGTTGAGAGCTACCATGACTTGCTCAGGTGCCTGCTCCCAAGCAGAGCTCAGACCTTCAGGAGCCCGTGAGGACTCACGCCCCGGAAGTCCAGGCAGTCCAACTGACCCACTCACACGCCACTGGGATTACAGGTATGAGATTACCTGCCTCGACCTCCCTAAGTGCTGGGATTACAGGCCGCCGGAAACCTGGACCAGCCCCACAGCTAAGTCCAGGTGGAGCCGCCACCCCAGATGGTAACAGGGTACTTTGCTCAGGAACTCCTGGGCTGCAGTCCCTCAGTTGCAGTGATTGATGGCAAGGGGTTGGGGGTGGAAGAAGTCTGGAGCAGTCATTGTGAAACTACAACAGCAATACGAAGAGAGCTCTGGGGATGGGTGGCACAATGGTGTGAATGTGCTTCACACCACTGAACTGTACACTTTAAGATGGTTAAGAGGCCAGGTGTGGTGGCTCATGCCTGAAATCTCCCAGCACTTTGGGAGACTGAGGTGTGTGGATCCCATGAGGCCAGGAGTTCAAGACCAGCCTGGCCAACATGACAAAACCCCATCTCTACTAAACATACAACAATTATCCAGGCGCAGTGGTGCACACCTGTATCCCAGCTACTCGGGAGGCTAAGGCATGAGAATCCCTTGAACCTAGGAGGCAGAGTTTGCAGGGGGCAGAGAGAGGGCTACTGTATCTCAGCCTGGGCGACAGTGCAAGACTCTGTCTCAAAAAAAAAAAAAAAAAGATAGCTAAGATGTCATGTTTTATGTGCGTTTTACCATGATTCAAAATGTTTTAAGCCAGGTGTGGTGGTAGTCCCAGCTACTCAGGAAGCTGAGCCAGGAGGATTGCTTGAGGTCAGGAGTTAGAGGCTTGTGATTGGGCCACTGCACTCCAGCCTGGGCAGCACTGCACTCCTCTTAAAAAAAAAAAAAAAAATGGAGACAGAAAAAAGAAAAAAAAATCTGTATAATATAGAGACTTGGATTGTCATAGTCCAGAGTTGTCCAAAAGGTGCTGGTCATGGGCCACCACTTTTTTTTTTTAACCAGTACTTTACCTAGATTATTTTTAAAGCTTAATTACAATAGCTTTCAAATATACACAAAGGTAAAGGGAGGGAATTGTTTTAAACTCCCATGTACCCACTGCCTGCCTTTAAAAGTTACCCAGCAGAGGCTGATTTTATTTACTTCCACACAAACCCTCCCACACTCCAGGGTTCTTTTAAAGCAAATTCCATGCAGTATGACATTTCATCCATAGATGCTTCAGTGCACACAATTTAAACTCTAATAATTATGCTTATATTTTTTTAATTTTAATTTTAATTTTTATTACTGTTTTTTGAGACAGTCTCGTTCTGTCGCCAGGCTAGAGTGCAATGGCGTGATCTTGGCTCACTGCAACCTCTGCCTCCTGGGTTCAAACGATTCTCCTGCCTCAGCCTCCTGAGTAGCTGGGACTACAGGCGCCCGCCACCACGCCCGGCTAATTTTTGTATTTTTAGTACAGACAGTGTTTCACCATGTTGGCCAGGATGGTCTCGATCTCCTGACCTTGTGATCCGCCCTTCTCGGCCTCCCAAAGTGCTGGGATTACAGGCATGAGCCTCCACACCTGGCCTGTATTTTTATTTTTTACTTTTTTTCTTTTACTTTTTTTTTGTTTAACTTTTAACCTCTGTTGGACTTTATATTTTATTATTATTATTTTATTTTATTTTTTATTTTTTGAGACAAAGTCTCACTCTGTTGCTCAGGCTGGAGTGCAGTGGTGCGATCTCAGCTCACTGTAACCTCCACCTCCCAGGCTCAAGCAACTCTCCTGTCTCAGCCTCCTGAGTAGCTGGGACTACAGGCACAGGCCACCATGCCCGGCTAATTTTTGTGTTTTTAGTAGAGATGGGGTTTCACCATATTGGTCAAGCTGGTCTCGAACTCCTGACCTCAGGTGATCCACCTGCCTCAGCCTCCCAAAGTGCTGGGATTACAGGCATGAGCCACCACGCCCAGCCTATTTATTTATTTTAGAGACAGGGTCTTCCTCTGTTGCCCAGGTTGAAGTGCAGTGGTGAAGTCATAGCTCACTGCAGGCTCAAACTCCTGGGCTTAAGAGATCCTCCTGCCATGGCCTCCCGAAGTGCTGGGATTACAGGCATGGGGCCGGTGCCTGGTCTAAATTGTAATAATTTTACAGTTTGCCTCAAACAAGGACTGATGTCTGGGCAAGGTCTGCTGGGGGCCTCCCACATGCAGGCAGTCTCTGTGCTGTGCCCTCTACCAGCGCTGAGGGTCACTTGCCCACAGGCACCGCTCTCTTTTCCCCTTTGGGGAAGGCCAGGAGAAGTGAATTTTGAGGTTACCTGAAGGACTTCTATGTGTTTGGAAAAGGGTGTTCAGCTGAAGCTGATGGCCTCGTGCCCAAAGGGGAACACTTCCCATTGGCCTGTGGAAGCCACAGGCCTGACAGTGGGGTCCTGGTCTTGGGGGTCTCAGCCACCTGGTCACCCATTCCCCCCTCACTTAGGCATCCATCTAGCAGGCTGCTTACACCTCCTTCCATCTGTCTGTGTTCAGCCAATCAGGCAAGCCAGGGTTACAGCCCTCCGTGCCCTGGGCCCTGGCTCCATGAAGCACCATGGGCCTTGGAAGACCTCCCCAAATCATCCCGTCTCCCCAGTATCTTCTGCCAAGGCAGGAGTTTCCCCGGGACCCTGACTGGTCCACTTCCTTGGCAGAGTTTGTAGCTGTGCCTGACACAGCCCACCTACCTGGCTTCTGTCCCAAACCCGCAGCCAGGCCATGTGACAGCCGCTGCCTGTGCCCAAACATTCATCCAGCCCCACCCAGGAGAGCCAGACACTCACACAATCTCACCCACACATCCTCACCCGCCTGGCCTTGCCGCGCCCCCCCCCCCCCCCCCCCCCCAACCCACCGGGGCAGCAACTTCCTCTACCTTCTGCTTGCTCCACCTCCTCCTAGAGCTGGGTCACACACAGTTTCCCACGCCCTTGGCAGGTTGGTCATGGCCCTGGCAGGTCTGAGGACAGGATGGGCACAGGACTGTGTGCAGCATAGAAAGGTCAGGGAGTGTAGCCTCCTACTCTGTGCCAGCTACCAGCCCCTGGAGCTTATTAGGCTGATGGGGACAAAGAATGCACCAGAGGGGACAGTGACCAGCCTGGGCAACAGAGCAAGACCCTGTCTCAAAAAGGAAAAAAAAAAAAAAAAAAAAAAAATAAGGAGGAAGGGGATTGGGCAGAGGGCACCAGCAGAGGAGCTCTGGATCTAAGTGCCTGACAGAGGAGTCCCCGTTACACAGAAAAGGCCCTGATACCACTTGCTTAGTCACTGGCCAGCAGGGAAGAGGGTGACCTCGATCTGAGAGCTGAGGGGACCCCGAAGGTGCTGACAGCTGGGCAGTGATGAGTCCTTCTGAAGGGGCATCTCGCCTTCCCCACCCGGTCATGCTGGGCCAGGCCGGGTAGCAGATGACCTGGGCTGCAGACATTAAGCCTTTAGAATGGAAGCTGGGTGACGGCAGGACTGCGGCCAGCTAGACTCTGTCACCCCCAGTCTGTCACAGGCCAGGACCCACAAGGCCCTCGGCATGCTGAAATGAATGTGTGCAGGAGTGAGGGAATGAACTTCCTCGAAAGAATCCTGGCGTGGGGCAGGGTGCAGTGGCTCATGCCTGTAATCACAGCCCTGCGGGAGGCCAAGGCGGGTGGATCATGAGGTCAGGAGTTTGAGTCCAGCCTGACCAACATGGTGAAACGCCATCTCTACTAAAAATACAAAAATCAGCCGGGTGTGGTGGTGTGCTCCTGTAATCCCAGCTACTTGGGAGGCTGAGGCAGGAGAATGGCTTGAACCTGGGAGGCGGAGGTTGTGGTGAGCCAAGATCGCACCATGGCACTCTCGGCTGGATGACAGAGTGAGACTCCTTCTCAAAAAAAACAAAAAACAAAAACAAAAAAAACAACCACCAAGAATCCTGGCATGGTGGTGAGATTCTGGAACTTGGCCTCAGGGACCTGCATTCACATTCAGCCCTAGCCCTTCTTAGCTGTGTGACCTTTGACCTGCCCTAGGCCTTAATTTCCCTGTTGGTGAAATGAGAGTGATGATGCCTGTCATGATATTTCATTTCATTTTCTTTTCTTTTCTTTTCTTTTTTTTTTTTTTGAGACAGAGTCTCCCTCTGTCACCCAGACTGGAGTGCAGTGGCACAATCATGGCTGACTGCAACCCCTGCCTCCTGAGATCAATCGATTCTTGTGCCTTAGCCTCCCAAGTAGCTGAGACTACAGGCATGTGCCACCACGCCCGGCTAATTTTTTTGTAGTTTTAGTAAAGACAGGGTTTCGTCATGTTGGCCAGGCTGGTCTCGGACTCCTGACCTCAACTGATCCACCGCCTTGGCCTCCCAATATGCTGGGATTACAGGCATGCGCCACCGTCCCCGGCTGCCATGATACCTCAATGTAGTGATATAGAATCCTGTGTCTGCCATGACCTTCCTTAGGTGGAGCAGAAAGTGTCACCCCCATGTAAGAGAAGGAACTGGAAGAAAATATGCCGGGATTTGCCTCTGGGTGATTTTTTTTTTTTTTTTTGAGATGGAGTTTCGCCCTTGTTGCCCAGGCTGGAGTGCAGTGGCATGATCTCGGCTCACCGCAACCTCTGCCTCCCAGGTTCAAGCGATTCTCCTGCCTCAGCTTTCCTGAGTAGCTGGGATTACAGGCATGAGCCACTATACCCAGCTAATTTTGTATTTTTCATAGAGACGGGGTTTCTCCATGTTGGTCAGGTTGGTCTCGAACTCCTGACCTCAGGTGATCCGCCTGCCTCAGCCTCCCAAAGTGCTGGGATTACAGGTGTGAGTCACCATGCCCAGCCTATTTATTTAGGCCTTTCTTTTTCTTTTTCTTTTTCTTTTTTTTCAGGCTTAATTCACTTTATTTTTCTTGTATAAAAACCCTATGTTGTAGCCACAGCTGGAGCGTGGGTCCGCTGCACAGAGACTCTGGTGTGGGTCTTGACAAGGTGGTCAGTGAATTCCTGATAGGAAGACTTGGTAAATACAGTCTCCTTCCAGAGGTCAGGGTCAGGTAGCTGTAGGTCTTAGAGATGGCATCAAAGGTGGCCTTGGCGAAGTTGCCCAGGGTGGCAGTGCAGCCCCGGGCTGAGGTGAAGCAGTCATCAATACCAGCCATCATGAGCAACTTCTTAGGCACAGGCACTGAGACGATACCAGTGCCCCAGGGTGCAGGGATGAGGCGCACCACCAGCACAGAGCCGCAGCAGCCTGTCACCTTGCAAGGGACAGTGTGGGGCTTGCCGATCTTGTTCCCCCAGTAGCCTCTGCGCACAGGGACAATGGAGAGTTTGGCCAGGATGATGGCCCCACGGATGGCGGTGGCCACCTCCGTGGAACACTTAACACCAAGGCTGACATGGCCATTGTAGTCCCCGATAGCAACAAAGGCCTTGAACCTGGTGTGCTGGCCAGCGCGGGTCTGCTTCTGCACCGGCATAATCTTCAAAACCTCATCTTTGAGAGAGGCCCCCAAGAAAAAGTCAATGGTCTCAGGTTCCTTAATGAGCAGGGAGAAGAGGTAGATCTCCTCCAGGGACTCGATCTTCAAGTCCTTGACCAAGCAGCCCAGCTTGGTGACGGGCATCCACTCCTATGCTCGGCCTTGCCTCCGCCAGCTCCGCGACCTCGGCCCCCGATGCCACTGCCGAAACCTCCGCAGAAGCCACCGCGATTCCCCATCCCAGGGCCACCAGGACCTCTGGGCCCCCCTCCCCCCGCCCGCTGCACCGGCACATCCGCCATTTGGTGTTTTCTTGGAGCTTTTTTTTTTTTCTGCAGAGGCAATCTCGCTGTGTTGTCCAGACTGGAATGCAGTGTTGCAATCTCCGCTCACTGCAAGCTCTGCCTCCTGGGTTCATGCCATTCTCCTGCCTCAGCCTCCCTGGTAGCTGGGACTACAGGCGCCGGCCACCACACCCGGCTAATTTTTTGTATTTTTTGTATTTTTAGTAGAGTTGGGGTTTCATGTGTTAGCCAGGATGGTCTCGATCTCCTGACCTCATGATTGACCTGCCTTGACCTCCCAAAGTGCTGGGATTACAGGCGTGAGCCACCGCGCCTGGCCTGTTTTAAGTTTTATTTTGAAATAGTTTTAAGATACAGAGAAAAGTTGCAAAAAATAGTATAGAATTCCTTCTGTAAACCAAAATGTGTAAGACAGGTCTCAATCGATATGAAATTTTATTTTGCCAATGTTAAGGGCATGCCCAGGAACGAGGTCTGTGCCTCTCTCCACAGATGATTTTGAGGGCTTCCCTATGAAAGGGGAAAAGCGGGCTGGAGGGAAAGAGGGAGGGTGTCATGGGAATCCACATGTTGCAAGAGGAGCAGGCAGGGTGTAAAGCCTTAGTTTGAATTTTTTTTTTTTTTTTTTTTTGGAGGCAGGGTCTCACGTCTGTCACCCAGGCTGCAGTGCAGTGACACAATCACAGCTCACCACAGCCTCAACTTTGGAGCTCAGGTGATCCTCCCACCTCAGCCTCCCTGTAGCTGGGAGTGCAGGCACATACCACCATGCCTGGCTAATTTTTGTATTTTTTGTAGAGACGAGATCTCTCCATGTTGCCAGTCTCTTCTCAAACTCTTGGGTCCAAGTCATCCGCCTGCCCCAGCCTCCCAAGTGCTGAGATTACAGGCTTGAGCTGCCGCGCCCGGCCAGCCTTAGTTTCCTTTCACACCTTATATCTTTCACTCAGCCTCGCCCAGTGTTAACATCTTATGTAATCATAGCACTAAGATCAAAATGAGGAAATTAACATCAGTACAATACTATAAACTCCAGTCTTTATGGTTTTTTCAGAGACAGGGTCTCCCTCTCTCCAGGCTGGAGTGCAGTGACCTGATCACAGCTCACTGTGGCCTCGACCTCCCAGACCAAATGGATCCTTCTACCTCAGCCTCCAGAGTAGCTGGAACTACAAGTAAGTGCCACCTCACCCAGCTAATGAAAAAAAATAGTTTTTGGCCAGGCGCGGTGGCTCACACCTGTAATCCCAGCACTTTGGGAGGCCGAGTTGGGTGAATCATGAGGTCAGGAGATCAAGACCATCCTGGCTAACATGGTGAAACCACATCTCTACTAAAAACACACAGGCACACACACACACAAATTAGCCGAGAGTGGTGGCGGGCACCTGTAACCCCAAATACTCAGGAGGCTGAGGCGGGAGAATGGCATGAACCCAGGAGGCGGAGCTTGCAGTGAGCTGAGATTGCACCGCTGCACTGCACTGCACTTCACATACAAAAAAAAAAATTTTTTTTTTTTTTTTTTGAGACGGAGTCTCACTCTGTCACCCAGGCTGGAGTGCAGTTGTGCGATCTTGGCTCACTGCAAGCTCCACCTCCCGGGTTCACGCCATTCTCTTGCCTCAGCCTCCTGAGTAGCTGGGACTATAGGCACCTGCCACCATGCCCGGCTAATTTTTTTGTATTTTTTAATAGAGATGGGGTTTCACCATGTTAGCCAGGATGGTCTCGATCTCCTGACCTCATGATCCATCCGCCTCAGCCTCCCAAAGTACTAGGATTACAGGCGTGAGCCACCACACCTGGCCAAAAAAAATATATATATATTTTTATATATAAATAAAATATATATTTTATTTTTATATAAAATATAAAAATTTTATATAAATTTTTATATAAATTTATATATAAATATATATATTTATATTTAAATAAAATATATAAATTATATTATTTTATATAATATAATTATGGCACTGTGGCTCTCGCCTGTAATCCCAACACTTTGGGAGACTGAGGCAGGAGGATCGCTTGAGCCCAGGGATTTGAGACCAGCCTGAGCAACATGGTAAAACCCTTCCTCTGCAAAAACTACAAAAATTAGCTGGGCATGTTGGCCGCACCTGTAGTCCCAGCTACTTGAGAAGCTGAGATGGGAGGATGTCTTGAGCCCAGGAAGTCGAGGCTGCAGTGAGCTGAGATTGTGCCAGCTGCACTCCAGCTTAGGTAACAGAGGTGAGACCCTATCTCAAATAAAAAGCATTTTTTTTTTTTGAGACAGAATCTTGCTCTATCACCCAGGGTGGAGTGCAGTGGCGTGATCTCGGCTCACTACAACCTCCACCTCACGGGTTCAAGTGATTCTTGTGCCTCAGTCTCCCAAGTAGCTGGAGCTACAGGTGCCCACCGCCATGCCCGGCTGATTTTTGTATTTTTAGAAGAGACAGGGTTTTGCCATGCTGGCCATTCTGGTCTTGAACTCCTGACCTTAGATGATCCACCCGCCTTGGCCTCTCAAAGTGCTGGGATAACAGGCATGAGCCACCACACCCAGCCGAAAAAAAAAATTTTTAATTTATTTAGAAACGGGGGTCACACCATGTTACCTAGGTGGTCTAGAACTCCTGGCCACAAGCTATCTTCCCACCTCAGCCTTCTGAGTAGCTGGCACTACAGGCACCAGCAACCAGGCCCAGCTAAGCTTTACAGAGATTTAACCAGTTTTTTCATTAATGTCCATTTTCTGGTCCAGGATCCAACCTGGCATTGCTTTTAGCTGTCATGGCTCCTTAGTGTCCTCCAGTCCCTGAGGGTTCCTCAGTCTTTTCTCGTCTTTTGAGACTCACTTTTTGAGGAGTGCTGGTCAGAGGCTTTTAGAGTATCCCTCAGCTCATGCTGGAGGAGGCTCTGTGGTATGGGGAAGGTTGACACCGAGGTGTACCCGCAGTGCATATCCAGA
>NW_022329694.1:0-16267 GCF_002776525.5 Piliocolobus tephrosceles | reverse complement strand
CATTCCATCCTGGGTGACAGAAGGAGACCCTGTCTCAAAAATAAATAAATAAATAAAATAAAATCCAAAACATTTTGGTGAAATAGCTAGGTATGGTAACTCACGCCAGTAGCCCCAGCCACCCTGGAGGCTGAGGCTAGAGGATTGCTTCAGACTCCCAGGAGTTAAGAGTCTGCAGTGAGCTATACTGGCGCCACTGCACTCCAATCTGGGTGACAGAGTGAGACCCTGTCTCTAAAAACAAAGAGTGCATGGGGCAATGTCATTCCCCAGTCCCCCATTTCCCTTTCTGGAGGAACCGATGTTACTAGCTTCTTGCATGTCCTTCCAGAGACATCCTCCATGTACACTGAAAATAGTATATCTGCTCTCCGCCTACTTGCTTTTGTTAACAGAGAGCAGCACAGCACAGGCAGGGTTTCTGTCGCTTGTTTTCTGTTACCTATTAGAATATCTTGGAGATTGTTAATATTGGTCCCTAGAGAGTTCTCTCTCTCTCTCTTTTTTTTTTTTAGGTCTGCTATGTGACATCCCACTATGTGGACCCAACCTAACATAATTTATTTACCCAGTCTCCTACTGATGGGATGTAGATCATTACCAGTCTTAGGTTTTGTTTTTGTTTTTGTTTTTGAGATGGAGTTTTGCTCTTGTTGCCCAGGCTGGAGGGCAATGGCGTGATCTCGTCTCACCGTAACCTCTGTCTCCTGGGTTCAAGCGATTCTCCTGTCTCAGCCTCCCAGGTAGCTGGGATTACAGGCATGTGCCACCACGCCCTGCTAATTTTGTATTTTTAATAGAGACGGGGCTTATTCCTGTTGGTCGGGCTGGTCTTGAACTCCCGACCTCAGGTGATCCGCCTGCCTCAGCCTCCCAAAGTGCTGGGATTACAGGCGTGAGCCACTGTTCCCGGCCAGTCTTGGGTTGTAATAAACAGTAGTGCAAAGGAAAACTTTGTACACACATCATCTCACACATGTGTGAGAATGCAGTTGAGTCAGAAGCTATGTGGACGTGGAATTTGGGTAGGGATTGCTATCAAACCACCACAGAGGTGGCACCAATTTACATTGCAGCAGCCATGCCTGACAGGGGTGGGAATGGGAATTTGTGCTAGGGGCTGCTTACAAGGGTATGTTCAGTTTGTGATAATTCACTGAGCACTAGACTTACGTATACATGTGAGGCCAGGCACAGTGGCTCACGCCTCTAATCCCAGCAACTTGACAGGCCAAGGTGGGCGGACTGCCTGAGCCCAGGAGTTCAAGACCAGCCAAGGCAACATAAGGAAACCCTGTCTCTACAAAAAATACAAAAATGAGCCAGCCATGGTGCTATGTACCTGTAGTCCCAGCTACTTGAAAGACTGAAGTGGGAGGATTGCTTGAGCCTGGGTGGTCGAGGCTGCAGTGAGCTGTGATTTTGCCACTGCACTCTAGCCTGGGTGGTAGATTCAGACTCTGTCTCAATAAGTAAATAAATACATTAATTAAATTAAATTTAAAAATATATACATATGCTTTGGGCACTTTTCTTTTTCCTCTCTGTCTTTCTCTCTCTCTCTCTTTCTTTCTTTTGCCAGAGTCTCGCTCTGTCACCCAGACTGTAGTGCAGTTGTGTGATCTCACCTCCCTGCAACCTCCACCTCCTGGATTCAAGTGAGTCTCATGCCTCGGCCTCCCCAGTAGCTGGTATCATAGGCACGTGCCACCACGCTTGGATAATTTTTGTATTTTTAGTAGAGATGGGGTTTCACCATGTTGGCCAGGCTGGTCTCGAACTCCTGACCTCAAGTGATCCACCCGCCTCAGCCTCCCAAAGTGCCAGGATTACAGGCGTGAGCCACTGTGCCCAGCCAGCTTTGGGAGATTTTCTGTGTGTATGTTACACTTCAATGAAAAGGTTTTAAAAACTCCATAAACATTCAAATTAAAACAACAAAATCATGCCCTTTAGTAGTCAGGGGAGGGAAGTGTGGGGAGAAAGGACTGGTTACATTCTTGTCCACACTGGGATGTTTCTGAGGCTTGCCCTTCCAACAAGGCTGAGAGTGGCTGCCTCCAAGTGAGGGAACCCTGGGAGCGGGAGCCCAGGGCAGGGTGGCCCCTGACTGGTGACAACCATCCTCTCTCATTACTTCCTGCTGTTTGGTCCCCCTTCCTCATGTCTTGACAGCCATCAGAGCAACATGTTACTTTACGAACCCCCGAGACTAGAGGGGCCTGCAGGAGAATGCGTTTAGGGAGAGCCATGTTTCTGCCCCACACTGGCCTGTTGGGTCCACCTGCTGCCCTGCCAGGAATCCGAGAGAAGTCACCTGTGGAAACCTGGGGCCCTGGAGGTTAAACCTGCCCTGTCTGTCCAGGATGGTTCCTTTCACTCATTTATTTATTTTTGTTGTTTTGTTTTTTGAGACAGGGTCTCACTCTGTTACCCAGGCTGGAGTACAGTGGTGTGATCATGGCTCCCTGCAGCCTCAAGCTCCTGGGCCCAAGCGATCTTCCCACCTCAGCCTCCCAGGTAGCTGGGACCACAGGTGCGCACCATCCAGACCCAGCTAATTACCACAGGTGCGCACCACTCCAGACCCAGCTAATTACCACAGGTGCGCACCACCCTAGACCCAGCTAATTTTAAAAAAAAATTAGTAGAAATGGGGTTTTACTATGTTGCCCAGGCTGGTCTTCAACTCCTGAGCCCAAGCAATCATCCTGCCTTGGCCTCCCAAAGTGTTGGGATTTCAGGCGTGAGCCACTGCACTGGGCCACACTGGTTCATTGTAGGCGTTGCCTCTGAAATTGCTCACTCAGCCACTCCTCAGCGCCAGCAGTGCTGGTCCTCTCCGAGCCACTTTCCCATCTCTCTCGGTTTCCTGCCCATGTCCTTCCAGAAATGTAACCGGAGCTCACATGTACCTGGGCAGCTTAGAGACTCCCTACATCGGACAGGAAGATTTCAGCCCCTTGTCTTCTCACCTTTGAGAGGTGATTCAAAAGTCCTGAAAGAAAATGCAGGTAAATGTGAAAACCAAAGGAATGGAGTGAGAATATAGAGTGAGACGGAGTAGGGGGGGCTCTTAAATCCGTTTGTTCTGGGCTCGAATCCCACTGTGGAATTTATATGTAGCATGTGACCCTCAGCCTCAGCTTACACTCTCTAAAATGGGGGCGGTGGGCTCTGTCTCGCAGGGTTATGAAGAACCAAGGAAATGGTGTTTTCATGGGGGCTGGCAGTGGCAGAACACAGAACGCCGTCTTCAAACCCAAAGAGGCTCTGAAAATAAGAATCTGAATAGGATAGTGAGGGGCCTAGAAATGCCCTGTGAGGAAAAGAGTAAGAGACCCAGTCTCTGAAGAGTGGCCACAGAGGAGGGAGGACCGACGTGAATCCAGCACGTGAGCCCGGGAGATGACACATCCAGAACCAGTGGGTGCAAGGCCCAGGGCAACCGACGTCTTCTCCACTGAAGGGGTTTTGGCAGAGTTGTCTAAAACTCAGCACTATACCTTACTACAGACCGTGTTCCCCACCAGAACCTTACTACAGACCGTGTTCCCCACCAGAAGAATTGAGCTCACTTACGCAGTCAACAAATACCACCTATGGGCTGTCCCCACGTGGATGTCAGCTGGGCTCTGCAACTTCATAGGTCCTGAGCAAGATGCTTGATTTCCCCCTTCCAACCTGTCTTCTTCACTGCAGTCTATGCTACGACCCTCCAGTCCATAGTGGAAGCACAAACCCGGTAGTAGCCTCACTTTCTTCCCTCACCTCGTATCACACCCCTCCCATCCCATTCACGAGCAAACTCTATAGATTCCCTCTCCAGATACATCTCACATCCCTCCACTTCTTTCATCTCTGCAGCCTTCAGTGCTAGCGCCTGCCCTCTCCCACCTGGCTTACTGCAGGAACCACCCAGCTTGCTTCCTTGCTTCCTGTCTCACTCCACCTAGTCCATTCTCTACACAGCAGCCAAAGTGGCTTTCTAAGCCTTGAATCTGGTCATGTTCCTTCTCTGCTTCATTCTTTCCAGTGGCTTCCCACAGCTCCCTCTTTACCATGTCCTGTCAGGTCATAGCTGCCGTGGCTCCAGCCTGATTCTGACCTCATCTTCTCCCACTGTCCCGTTATTCAAGCTCCAGTCCCACCGGCCCACTGCAGGGCCTTTACACTTGCTGCGTCCCTGTGGTCCTTACCTAGGGTAATTTTTCTGTAGAGCATAGGCCTCAGGGAACATACCGTAAGTCAGTGCTTCCCAACCATTTTAACATCAGGACATTCAGAAATTTTACTTCCTTTGAGGCTGGGCACAGTGGCTCACACCTGTGATCCCAACACTTTAGGAGGCTGAGACAGGCAGATGACCTGAGGTTGGGAGATCGAGACCAGACTGGCCAACACGGTGAAACCCCGTCTCTATGAAAAATACAAAAATTAGCCGTCTGTGGTGGCACACATCGGTAATCCTAGCTACTGGGGAGGCTGAGGTAGGAGAATCACTTGAACGTGGGAGGTGGAGGTTGCAGTGAGCCGAGAGCGCAGCACTGCACTCCAGCCTGGGCAACAGAGCAAGATTCCATCTCAGAAAAAAAAAGAAAGAAAGAAAAAAAATTTTACTTCATTTGTGTATTTTGAGGCCACGTTAACAGATGACTGAAAGTTAGAGATACTATGCCATCCTGGGAAATTAAACCTTTGTTATTATATAGTGATGTGCTTTGTCTCTTTTTTTTTTCACTGAGTCTATTTTTGTCTGAGACAGGAAGGAATCCCCTCTCCCACCTGCTAATCTCCCTTTAGTGCCTCTGATTGGCAGAAGCTAACAGGAAGTCAGCTGGCAAGGGGGCCTGGAAAATGTGGCTTGCAGACCCTAGCCCCAGCATCTCAGAGCAGATTATAGAAGGGTACAGAGACCTGAGGCAAATAACCAGCACTATTATCTGTTGTTTTTATGATTTTCTTGTTGTCTTTGATTTCCTACATTTTCACCATGATCGGTCAAGTGTGAATTTCTTTTTTAAAACTCTGCTTGGCATCTGTTCAAGTTCTTAAATCTATAGATTGCTATCTTCCATCCCTTCAGGAAAATTCTCAACCATAATTTAATATATTGTCTGGTCTGATGGTCTGGTTCCTCTTCTCTTCTTCTGAGACTGCAATTAAACGTATGTAAGATAGTCTCATTGTAACTTCCAGATCTGTAATCTTTTCTTCTGCATTTCACATCCTTGTGTCTCTCTACGCTTGTTTCTGGATTGTTTTTTCTGACCTGCCTTCCAGTTCTCTAACTCATTTTTCAGCCACATCATATCTGCTGTTAAACCTATCCATTGAGCTTATAGTTTTAGTTTGAATTTTTCTTTCTCTTTTTCTTTTTTTGAGACTGAGTCTTGCCGTGTCACCAGGCTGGAGTGCAGTGGTGTGATCTTGGTTCATTGCAGCTTCCGCCTCCTGGGTTCAAGCGATTATCCTGCCTCAGCCTCCCAAGTAGCTAGGACTACAGGCACATGCCACCACGCCCAGCTAAGTTTTTGTATTTTTTTTTTTTAGTAGAGACAGGGTTTCACCATGTTGGCCAGATGGTCTCAATCTCTTGACCTCATGACCCACCACCTTGGCCTCCCCCAAAATACTGGGATTACAGACGTGAGATACTGTGCCTCGCCTTTAGTTTGAATTTTTTAGTCATAGACTTTTGTTTTGTTTTGTTTTTTTGAGACTGAGTCTTGCTCTGTCACCCAGGCTGGAGTGCAGTGGTGCAATCTCTACTCATTGCAACCTCGGCCTCCTGGGTTCAAGTAATTCTCCTGCCACAGCCTCCCGAGTAGCTGGGATTACAGGTGCACACCACCATGCACAGCTAATTTTTATAATTTTAGTAGAGACGAGGTTTTGTCATGTTGGCCAGGTGGTCTCAAACTCCTGGCCTCAAGTAATCTCCTTGCCTCAGCCTCCCAAAGTGCTGGGGTTACAGGTGCAAGCCACTGCACCTGGCTGACTTTCTATTTATTTATTTTTCACATATGTTATATAATTTATAGAGCTTCCAGTTCCTTGCTGAAATTTTCAATTTTGGCATTTAATTTCTTGAACATAATAAGTATAATTTGTTTTACGGTCTGGAGTTCCTCTGGCTCTATTTCTATTGACTGTTATTTTTGATGGTTTTAGCTCAAGAAATCTTGCTTCCTCGTGTGTCTGTTTATTTTTGTATGTTAAACATTGTGATTCTGAAATTATTTGTAGAACTAATTCACCAAAGAGAGTTTTCCTTTCTTTCTTTTTTTTTTTTTTTTTTGAGATGGAGTCTCACTCTGTCGCCCAGGCTGGAGTGCAGTGGTGCAGTCTTGGTTCACTGTAACCTCCGACTCCTGGGTTCAAGTGATTCTCCTGCCTCAGCCTCCTGAGTCGCTGGGATTACAGGTGACCACCACCACACCAAGCTAATGTTTCTATTTTTAGTAGAGATGGGGTTTCATCATGTTGGCCAGGCTGGTCTCAAACTCCTGATCTCAAGTGATCCTCTGAACTTGGCATCCCAAAGTGCTGGGATTATAGGTGTGAGCCACCGGGCCTGGCCAAACAGAATTTTTCTATTGCTTTTACCAGGCACCTGGAGGGATCAGCAAACTGAGATCATCAGAGTTCATACTTAGGGTGTGGTGTTTTCTTGGGAACCTGGATGACTCAAACCTGGACTGTCATTCAGGTAAGGACGGCTTTACTTTCAGTTCACCTTTACTTCTGAAATGCAGTCCTTTGGGCCTGAATCGCGTGTGGGAGGTGGCTTATCACCCACAGTCTTGGCAGGCCCCAGACTTAGATGTTTATCTCCAGCCATGCAAAGCCACCAAAAGTGATCTTAGCCTCTCAGCCAGTCTTTTCAATTGGCAAAAGCTTACAGGGCAACTGCAGCCTCAAGTATCTGGGTCATCTCTGGGGAGTCCTGTTCTCTCTCAGATTCAGCATAGCAATTCTTCACTATTTTGTTAGTTCTTTGATGCTTTTTTTTTGAGATGGAGTTTTGCTTTTTTTTTCACCCAGGCTGGAATGCAAAGGGACAGTTTCAGCTCACTGCAACCTCTGCCTCCTGGGTTCAAGCAATTCTCCTGCCTCAGCCTCCTGAATAGCTGGAATTACAGGCGCCCACCACCATGCCTGGCTAGTTTTTGTATTTTTAGTAGAGATGGGTTTCACAATGTTGGACAGCCTGGTCTCGAACTCCTGACCTCAGGTGATCCACTCGCCTAGGCCTCCCAAAGTGCTGGGATTGGGATTATAGGCTTGAGCCACAGCACCCGGCCTTTTTTTTTTTTGAGACAGAGTCTCACTCTATCACCCAGGCTGAAGTGGTACAGCGCAGCGATCTTGGCTCACTGCAACCTCTACCTCCCAGGTTCAAGCTGTTTTCCTGCCTCAGCCCCCTGAATAGCTGGGATTACAGTTGCCTGCCACCATGCGCTGCTAATTTTTCTTGTATTTTTAGTAGAGACAGAGTTTCACGATCTTGGCCAGGCTGGTCTCAAACTCCCAACTTCAGGTGATCCACCCACCTTAGCCTCCCAAAGTGCTGGGATTACAGGCATGAGCCACCATACCCAGCCTCTTTGATGCTTTTAAGATTGTGTGTGTCAATTGGACATGGTGGCTCATGCCTGTAATCCCAGCACTTTGGGAGGCTGACCTGGAGGATGGCTTGAGGCCAGGAGTTCAAGGCCAGCCTGGGCAACATGGCGAGACCCCCATCTCTAGAAAAAATATAAAAAATTAGCTGGGAAGGTGATGTGTGCCTGTAATCCTAGCTGAGGCAGGAGAATCTCGTGAGCCCGGGAGTTTGAGGTTACAGTGAGCTATGATCAGGAGACTGCAGTCCAGCCTAGGTGGCAGAGTAAGACCCTGTCTTTCTTAAAAAAAAAAAAAAAAAGATTTTGTGTGTGTGTGTGTGTGTGTGTGTAAATTTTTAAAATGCTTTTGTAGCTGTTTTTACCAGAAGGTTTTGGCCAAAGTACCTAGTCTGCCTTTGCTGAAAGGGGAGGTCCTGGTTTACTATGTCAACTACTTTTATTTTAATTTAGTTTTTTTTTTTTAAATTTTTAGAGATGGGGTCTCACTATGTTGCTTAGGCTGGTCTCAAACTGCTGGCCTCAAGCAATTCTCCTGCCTCGGCCTCCCAAAGCACTAGGATTACAGATGTGAGCTTCCCGCCCACTCACTTTTTTAAACTGTTAAACCATGAGTGTGGGGGATGGATCAGGGTACCACAGTGGTTTTGAGGAGACTGGTTGTACGGAGAGCGAGAAGATGCCGTGAGCTTGGATGAGGGCATTGGAAGTAGAGCTGGAAAGAGGACAGATGTGAGAGATACCCTGGCTGTTGAGTTGATAGGACTTGACATTAGGTTGTGGTTGGGGGGTGAGAGAAGTGAGGGTGGCAGGTGCCCACAGTTTTTGGCATGAGTAACTGGATGGTCCCAGTCCAAGACAGGGTGTCTGAAAAGGAGGACAAGTGGATGAAAGAAGGATCAGCAGACCGGGTGTGGCGGCTCTCGCCTGTAATCCCAGCACTTTGGGAGGCCGAGGCAGGAGGATCATTTGAGGTCAGGAGTTCAAGACTAGCTTGGCCAACATGGTGAAACTCTGTCTCTACTAAAAATACAAACATTTGGCACGCGCCTGTAATCCCAGCTACTTGGGCAGCTGAGGCACAAGAATCTCTTGAACTCGAGAGGCAGAGGTTGCTGTGGACCGAGATTGCGCCACTGCACCCCAGCCTGGGCAACAGAGTGAGACTCTGTTTCAAAAAAAAAAAAAAAAAAGATCAGCAGTTTGCCTTTGGGCATATATGTCTGATGAGGTTTTGGGACATCCAAGTGAGAATGTCCCATGGGCAGTTGGTTATTTGAGTCTGGAATTCAGGTAGTGATGTATAAAATTAGGAGTTTTCAACAGATGGGGGCATTTTCAACCTGCTTTAATTGGTGCTTATCTTGAATCGAATTATTTTAATTATAGCCTGAGCAACATAGTGAGACCCTGTCTCTACAAAACATTTTTTGAAATAGCTGGGCATGGTTGTGTGTGCCTGTAATTCCAGCTCCCCGGGAAGCTGAGGCAGAAGAACAGCTTGGGCCCAGGAATTCAAGGCTGCAGTAAGCTATGATCACACCACTGTGCTCCAGCATGGGTGACAGAGCAAGACCCTGTCTCTGAAAAACAGAAAGGAAAGGAAAGAAAGGAATATTTTAATTAGAATATTTGCCAACACTGATTGTTTTGTCAATAAAGCATTCTTGGAACAAGACGCATTAAAGTAAATTAATTTCTTGATAAAATGTAAATACAGGGCCGGGTGCAGTGGCTCATGCCTGTAATCCCAGCACTTTGGGAGGCTGAGGCGGACGGATCACCTGAGGTTGGGAGTTCAAGACCAGCCTGACCAACATGGAGAAACCCCATCTTTACTAAAAATACAAAATTAGCTGGGCGTGGTGGCGCATGTCTGTAATCCAAGCTACTCCGGAGGCTGAGGCAGGAGAATCGCTTGAACCCGGGAGGTGGAGGTTGCAGTGAGCCAAGATCGCTCCATTGCACTCCAGCCTGGGCAATAAGAGTGAAACTCCATCTCAAAAAACAAAACAAAACAAAACAAAAACGGCACAGTCAAACCACTTATTTTTTGCATAAAAATTTTATTTTGTTGGAAAGTATTTTCACTGGTATCAATTTAATTCAATTTTAATTTTAATTTAATTTGAATTGAATTTAATTTGATTCCATTTAATTTGATTCGATTTTTTGTTTTTTTTTTTTTTGAGACAGAGTCTCACTCTGTTGCCCAGGCTGGCATGCAGTGGTGTGATCTCAGCTTACTGCAACCTTGGCCTCCCAGGTTCAACCAGTTCTCCTGCTTCAGCCTCCCAAGTAGCTGGGATTACAGGTACCTGCCACTACTCCTGGCTAATGTTTGTATTTTTAGTAGAGATGAAGTTTCACCATGTTGGCCAGGCTAGTCTTGAACCCCTGACCTCAGGTGATCCACCCACCTCAGCCTCCCAAAGTGCTGGGATTACAGGTGTGAGCCACCATGCTGGGCCTGATTCAATTTTTAAACAAAATTGATTTCTTCATCATCTGTTTGCCTTTCCTTTTGCAGCCATTGTTTCTACCAAGCTCCAGTCTCTTGGATAGGATTTTGCAGATCTAAGTTATTTAAAGAAGATTTGGCTTTTCTGTCATTTTAAAGTTAATCATAAATTTTACCCAGTGCAGGTTTAGCAGTTGTCAGTTTTATTTTGTGGTGTCGGGTGGAAGAGTGATCATTTCTATGCATTTCTTAGGGAATCCAAGAGAAATTTTTGAGCAGTTTTGTGAACAAGAGAGAGGAGGGGCTGGGCGCGGTGGCTCACGCCTGTAATCCCAGCATTTTGGGAGGCCGAGGCGGGCAGATCACGAGGTCAGGAGATCGAGACCATCCTGGCTAGCACGGTGAAAGCCTGTCTCTACTAAAAATACAAAAAATTAGCCGGGCGAAGTGGCGGGCGCCTGTAGTCCCAGCTACTCAGGAGGCTGAGGCAGGAGAATGGCGTGAACCTGGGAGGTGGAGCTTGCAGTGAGCCAAGATCGCGCCACCGCACTCCAGCCTGGCGATGCAGACTCCGTCTCAAAAAAAACCACCACCACCACCACCACCACCACCACCACCAGGGAGGGGAAGGGAGATTGGGGAAAGTGGGGATGCGCAGTAAAGCACGTCGAAATAGGGTTTAAAAATGCCCTGCTGAAGTTCTCCGTATATTGAACCCCAGGATGGGACGACATGGTCTGGAGAGAACAGAGAACAGGGCTCAAGGTCAAGGCTGGAGGGGCTGCCAGATGTGGGTGCAGACAAAGGAGGAGGGGGACCGGCAAGACCCTTGGAGGGAGCCACAAGGGAGCCATCAGGCGGGGAGAAGGAAACCAGGCGCGGGCCCCGCTCCGTTCACCCCATCCCGGAGCGCAGAGCCTGCTGCCTGCAGGGCAGGGACGGAGAAGACATGGGCGGCGAGTGCTTGCCCGTGCTGGTGAGGAGAGGCCAGGGGAAACGACGGGCGCCGGCCTTCCTCATCTCCAGGCGCTGCAGGTGATTCAACCGCCTCTTTTATGCAGGATGACCGCTAGTCTGGGTTTCTGGGGCCCGGTACTCTTGGGAGACATTGCTGCTCTACCATGTTCCACCCCAGCCCACCGTGGGCTTGTTCAGTGTGCCTTGTCGAGTCTGCTGATTTAGTAAATAAAAATACAGAACACTCAAGTAAATTGCAACTGCAGGTAACCAGGTTTTCTTTTTCTTTACTTTTCTTCTCCTTCTTCCCCCTCCTCCTCCTCCTCCCCCTCCTCCTCCTCCTCCTCCTTCTTCTTCTATTTGTTTGCTTTTTGAGACAGGGTCTTGCTCTGTCGCCCAGGCTGGAGTGGAGTTCAGTGGCGCCATCAGGCCTCACTGCATCCTTGACTTTCTGGGTTCAAGCGATGCTCCCGCCTCAGCTTCTGCCCGGCTAATTTTTATATTTTTTGTAGAGAAAAGTTTTCCCCGTGTTACCCAGGCTGGTCTCGAACTCCTGGCCTCAAGCAATCCTCCCGCCTCTGCTTCCCAAAGTGCTGGGTAGTATTATAGGTGAGTCACTGCGCCTGGCAGCAATCAGTTATTTTTGTATACTTATACTTTTTTTTATACTTAAAATTTTTTTGGCTGGGCGTGGTGGCTCAAGCCTGTAATCCCAGCACTTTGGAAGGCTGAGGCAGACGGATCACAAGGTCAGGAGATCAAGACCATCCTGGCTAACACGGTGAAACCCCGGCTCTACTAAAAAATACAAAAAAAAATTAGCCAGGTGTGGTGGCGGGTGCCTGTAGTTCCAGCTACTTGGGAGGCTGAGGCAGGAGAATGGCGTGAACCCGGGAGGTGGAGGTTGCAGTGAGCCAAGATTGAGCCACTGCACTCCAGCCTGGGCGACAGAGCAAGACTCCTTCTCAAAAAAAAAAAAAAAAAAATTGTTATCCAGCCGGTGCGATGGCTCTTGGCTGTAATCCCAGCACTTTGGGAGGCAGAGGTGGGTGGATCACTTGAGGTCAAGAGTTCAAGACCAGCCTGGCCAACAGGCTAGTAGAGATGAGGTGAAACCCCATATCTACTAAACATACAAAAATTAGCTGGGCATGGTGGCGGATGCCTGTAATCCCAGCTACTCGGGAGGCTGAGGCAGGAGAATCGCTTGAACCCAGGAGACGGAGGTTGCAGTGAGCCCAGATCGTGTCACTGCACTCCAGCCTGGGTGTTTCAAAAAAAAAAAAAAAAATTTGTTATCTGAAATTCACATTTAACTGGGCATTCTGCATTTTGTCTGACAACCTTACTTCTCTTCCAGTTCCCCTCCTCTTGCTCTCAGGCCCACCTGAACAATGCAGCCCATTCCCTGTGGGCCGGCTGCTCTGGCTTGCTGGATGAGGCCCTCACTGGGTGGATGCCACCTCCATGCCAGTCACCAGCGTTATCATCAGGCCCATGCTCATCTTTGATCTCGCCATTGATAACCTTCAGGATACATTTGGCAGGCTTTCAAATTAACCACCAGGGAAGGTGAAGGTCTTAGGATTCGGGGCTTATATCCTGTCACAGGAAGAGTAAAGAATCTTCTTGTGAGCTCCTCTGTGAGTTCCTCAAACCGTTAACATACTGATTAATACATAACCTACTGACGCTGACAATGACACTGATCGTTTCTGAATCCTGAAGCTTTGCTGATTGTCCTGCATGAAGAACATTTTAGGCCGGGCACACAGAGGCGCATACCTGTAATCCCAGCACTTCTGAGGGCTGAGGCGGGTGGATCGCTTGAGGCCAGGAGTTCGAGACCAGTCTGGCCAAATGTTGAAACCCTGTCTCTACCAAAAAAATACAAAAATTAGGTGGACGTGGTGGAGCGCACCTGTAGTCCCAGCTACTCAGGAAGCTGAGGTGGGAGGATCGCTTGAAACTGGGAGGCGGAGGTTGCAGTCAGTGAGATGGAGATGGCACTGAACTCCAGCCTGGGCAACAGAATAAGACTCTGTCTCAAAGAAAAAAAAATTTTTAGCCTGCATGTTGTCATCTGCAGCCCATGATTGTAACCTCTGTATTGTACCTCTAATGCAAAAGGACAACTCTGGTATGAGGAGCCCCTCTCTCTTCCCTAAACCTTCTTATAAAAAACCTTCCACCTTGTAGTGGACTCTGGAACACACCCAGCTTCCTGCATTGATCCTCACATTTGGCTTCCAATAAACCTCTATCAAGTCATGTCTGCCCCAACAGCCTTAATTTTGGTCTGATCATCTGAAACTCTGCCCTAGGGAGTGTGAACCGAAGACCCAAAAACCCTGTTTTATTTGACGGCCACGTTTTGTTCAGGAATTTTGACTATAAAGACTGGATTTCTGGCTTATTGAAGCTGTGGCGGCCCCACGCCCGGTTTTCCATTTGGCCTCATCACCAAAAGCTAAGAGTTCCTCTCCTTTTTAGAAAGTTGCTAGTCTCTGCTTCTCCTTAGCCACCCCTATAACCTGTTCTTGTTCTGTGGGAGCTTTTGCTTGACCCCACCTCACAGGCTGGGGTCCAATTCCCCAGCTTGACCCTCAAGTCCTTTCCCACTCAGGCAGCTTCGCCTCTCGCCGCTTTCCCTCCCTATTCCTTTCCTTTCTTCACCTTCCTCTCCTGGCCCAGGGAACACTGGATGACTCCATTGTATGTCCCATGCCACTGGTCTCCCTGTCTCTGCACCTGCAGGCCCCGTCGCCCAACAGGCAGTTCTTCCTGTGGTGACATCCTACTCATTCATCCAGGTCCTGACCACATGCACGTCCCCCAGAGACCCTTGCTTGTCTCCCTGTTGGAAAGTGCTCCCTGATTCCCTCCTCTGGCCACCCACAAAACCACTGCTATCCCTTACCAGCCCTTTTCTACATACACACACACGCACACCACACATATCCCTTACCAGCCCCCTTTACACACACACACACACACACACGGCTCAGCATCCACTGTGTAGATGATGCTGGGGAAGCAACTAGGAAGATGACCTTTGGGAGTGTTTAAGAAAAAGTGAGGCTGGGCGCAGTAGCTCACACCTATAATCCCAGCACTTCGGGAGGCCGAGGTGTGAGGATCACTTGAGCCCAGGAGTTCAAGACCAGCCTGGCCAACACGGCAGGACCCGGTCTCTACAAAAAATTAGCCAGGTGAGGCAGCGCATGCCTGTAGTCTCGGCTACTCTGGAGGATGAGGTGGGAATGTTGTCTGAGCCCGGGAGGTCAAGGCTGCAGTGAGCCGTGTTGGTGCCTGTAGTGAAACAAAACAACCAAAGCAATGTCACCACTGGACCCTCTACTGACTGCCACCCACCCCCGCCAGTCCTTACAGAGCTGGAGCTGGCCACAGGGAGCTCCCTTGGGTGCACACAAGCCCCGTTTCTGTTGCTAGCAGCTACCCAGGCTTCACACTCAGGCCTATGCCCAGGGAAGGGACACTGTAGGTAGAGAGGGGCTGAGGGGGACTTTTGGCAACAAACAAGCTCTTGTGACAGTCCCCCAGGAGAATGAACAGGGAAGGGGGTGGGCGTGAATAGCATCCCCCCGCCCCCCCACCTGCACACCAGATTGGAGTGCAGTGCCGCAATCTCGGCACACTGCAACCTCCGACACCCTGGTTCAAGCGATTCTCCTGCCTCAGTTTTCCGGAGTAGCTGGGATTACAGGCATGCACCACCACGCCCAGCTAATTTTCGTATTTTTAGCAGAGACAGGGTGTCACTGTGTTGGCCAGGATGGTCTTGATCTCCTGATCTCATGATCTGCCCGCCTTGGCCTCCCGAAGTGCTGGGATTACAGTCGTGAGCCACCACGCCTGGCCAAGACTTTTGTTGACTCCAGCATAATTGGAAAACCAGTGGAGTTTTTAAAGCAAAGAAGTTACATAGCAGGTCTGTATTTTGCTAGAATGTAAAACCCATCAGGGCAGGGATTTTGGTCTGTTTTATTTCCAGAACACCTGGTAATAATTGAATAAGTGACTGTGTAATGCATGAGGGAGCGAATGAATGAATGGGTTGCAGGAAGGTAGATCATGCTGGCCACGGTGCAGGGTTTGACTTAAGTGGGCAGAGTCTGGGAAGGGAGGTCAGGAGGCTGGGATACCAGGAGAGAATGAGAAGGACCAGCTGGCGCAGAGAGCAGTTGGGGACAGACTGGAGGGGACAAGTGGAGAGGTTTAGAGGTGACTTTACAATGTACTTCATATTTCAAAAGTCTGGCACAGACTAGCCATTTGTGGACATTCTAGATCTGATCAAAGGCAGAACCACCTGGCCCTTGATTCCAGCCAGACGATGGCTGGCCTGGAATTTCCTCCCCGCTACTGTCGTTCTCACAGCATTTCTTCCCAGTTTACTTGGAGCTTTCGTAGACATTGCCTCATCAGATCCTTATCACAGCCCTGAGAGGGGGGGACTCATTAGCTCCATTTTACAGACTCAGAAACAGAGGCCAAGAGAGGTTATGTGACTTCCCTGGGGTAACACACGGGAGTCATGGAATTCAGATCCAGGTCCACCAGTCTCTGCCTCCAGTGTCCTTTCCACTTCCTCGCTCAGTTGGTTAGCAAATGTGAAAGAGAGCAGCAGGCCACATGTGGATTCAGCATGAAATGAAATGGGATATGAAGAGTGATATTAATAATAATGCATGATGCTGATGTTCACCAAGCACTGCTGTGTGCCAGCTTCTGCTCCAAGCACTTGACCCGAGTGCCCGCATTCATTCCTCGATGCTCTTTGAGTTTGGTCTGTCATTCTCCCCATTTTACACGTAGTACTGGCCAAGCACATGAGGGACACCACTGGGGACTCAGCCACCAGGGAAGGCCTCAGAGAGGACGTAAGATGCGGGCAGGGGAGGATAAAGCACCCTGGAGGCAGGCTTGGCTTGAGCAAAAGTGTGGAGGAGTGGGTGAGAAAGGAGGGGAGAAGCCGATGGGTGCGTGAGACAAGGCCCTGGCCTGCATGCTCTCCAGGAGGGGCCAGGCCTGGCACTAAGGTCTGGCCACGGTAGGTCCCTAGGGCAGGGGCTGACAACAGGGTGATGAGGGTGCCCTGGGCTTCAGTGAGGAAGACGGGTGGGAGAGGGAGACAGCTGGCTGGTCAGGGTACTGTGGGTTGGTTTGGAAGTCCTGTGCTCAAGCTATCCTCCCACCCCAG
>NW_022329693.1:15104-32793 GCF_002776525.5 Piliocolobus tephrosceles | reverse complement strand
CTGGGGTGGGAGGATAGCTTGAGCACAGGACTTCCAAACCAACCCACGGTACCCTGACCAGCCAGCTGTCTCCCTCTCCCACCCGTCTTCCTCACTGAAGCCCAGGGCACCCTCATCACCCTGTTGTCAGCCCCTGCCCTAGGGACCTACCATGGCCAGACCTTAGTGCCAGGCCTGGCCCCTCCTGGAGAGCATGCAGGCCAGGGCCTTGTCTCACGCACCCATCGGCTTCTCCCCTCCTTTCTCACCCACTCCTCCACACTTTTGCTCAAGCCAAACCTGCCTCCAGGGTGCTTTATCCTCCCCTGCCCGCATCTTACGTCCTCTCTGAGGCCTTCCCTGGTGGCTGAGCCCCCAGTGGTGTCCCTCATGTGCTTGGCCAGTACCATGTGTAAAATGGGGAGAATGACAGACCAAACTCAAAGAGCGTCGAGGAATGAATGCGGGCACTCGGGTCAAGTGCTTGGAGCAGAAGCTGGCACACAGCAGTGCTTGGTGAACATCAGCATCATGCATTATTATTAATATCACTCTTCATATCCCATTTCATTTCATGCTGAATCCACATGTGGCCTGCTGCTCTCTTTCACATTTGCTAACCAACTGAGCGAGGAAGTGGAAAGGACCCTGGAGGCAGAGACTGGTGGACCTGGATCTGAATTCCATGACTCCCGTGTGTTACCCCAGGGAAGTCACATAACCTCTCTTGGCCTCTGTTTCTGAGTCTGTAAAACGGAGCTAATGAGTCCCCCCCTCTCAGGGCTGTGATAAGGATCTGATGAGGCAATGTCTACGAAAGCTCCAAGTAAACTGGGAAGAAATGCTGTGAGAACGACAGTAGCCGGGGAGGAAATTCCAGGCCAGCCATCGTATGGCTGGAGTCAAGGGCCAGGTGGTTCTGACTTTGATCAGATCTAGAATGTCCACAAATGGCTAGTCTGTGCCAGACTTTTGAAATATGAAGTACATTGTAAAGTCACCTCTAAACCTCTCCACTTGTCCCCTCCAGTCTGTCCCCAACTGCTCTCTGCACCAGCTGGTCCTTCTCATTCTCTCCTGGTATCCCAGCCTCCTGACCTCCCTTCCCAGATTCTGCCCACTTAAGTCAAACCCTGCACCATGGCCAGTATGATCTACCTTCCTGCAACCCATTCATTCATTCGCTCCCTCATGCATTACACAATCGCTTATTCAGTTATTACCAGGTGTTCTGGAAATAAAGCAGACCAAAATCCCTGCCCTGATGGGTTTTACATTCTAGCAAAATACAGATTTGCTATGTAACTTCTTTGCTTTAAAAACTCCACTGGTTTTCCAATTATGCTGGAGTCAACAAAAGTCTTGGCCAGGCGTGGTGGCTCACGACTCTAATCCCAGCACTTTGGGAGGCCAAGGCGGCCAGATCATGAGATCAGGAGATCAAGACCATCCTGGCCAACACGGTGAAACCCCGTCTCTGCTAAAAATATGAAAATTAGCTGGGCGTGGTGGTGCATGCCTGTAATCCCAGCTACTCCGGAAAACTGAGGCAGGAGAATCGCTTGAACCAGGGTGTCGGAGGTTGCAGTGTGCCGAGATTGTGGCACTGCACTCCAATCTGGTGACAAAGCCAGACTCAGTCTCAAAAAAAAAAAAAAAAAAAATCTTGAGCATAGCCTCCAGGACAGTTTGTGGTCAGCCTCTGCTCCCTTTCACCTCCCTCCCCGCTTTCCCAGAAAGGAAGGGTGCCTTGGGCTCCAGGTGGACCATACCCCTTCAGACGCGGTGACGTTGCTTTGGTTGTTTTTGCAGTCTGGAAAGCCCTCTTTTAAGTTAGAAGTTGCTGAGTGTTTTCTCCGTAGAGGAGTTTATTCTCAGTCTGACCTGGTAGCCCAGGTCAAGGGCCTCTCCTACCCTGAGCTCTGCAGACAGACAAGTCACCTGGAGGCTCCTGACAAGGATTCTGCTTGACCCAATTTTAGTCAGGCAACTGAGGCTTCTCCCAGACCCATCTTGTACTTCCTTATATGATCCAGTTTTAGCAAGAACCCTGCTAGCTCACTGTGGCAGAAACCCCCACCCTCAATATCTGATCACCCTTGATACCTGCTCAGCCTCCTCATCCCCACCACCCTTCTGGTGATGTCTGGTCACCCTAGCCTGTCTTCAGCTGGAATCGTGTTAGGTGAGTTTAGCTAGAATCCCCGACCCCGATGTTGCTCTTAGTAATTCCCCATCCCCTGGTCCCCACCCTGCCCCTTGGCTATCCACCCCCACTCGCTTGTGCTGTATTCGGAGTTGAGCCCAGTTTCTTTCTGCCACTGCAAGAGCCCACTCTAGCAGTTCCTGTGTTTATCTCCATGGTCCTGAATAAAGTCTGCCTTACCACACTTTTTTTTTTTTTTTCCGAGACGGAGGCTGTCTCTGTCTGACGCGGAGTCTGGCTTTGTCGCCCAGGCTGGAGTGCAGTAGCCGGATCTCAGCTCACTGCAAGCTTCGCCTCCCGGATTTACGCCATTCTCCTGCCTCAGCCTCCCGAGTAGCTGGGACTACAGACGCCCGCCATTACGCCCGGCTAATTTTTTGTATTTTTAGTAGAGACGGGGTTTCACCGTGTTAGCCAGGATGGTCTCGATCTCCTGACCTCGTGATCCACCCGTCTCGGCCTCCCAAAGTGCTGGGATTACAGGCTTGAGCCACCGCGCCCGGCCTTTTTTTTTCTTTTTGAGATGGAGTCTCACTGTGTCATCCATGCTGGAGTACAGTGGTGCGATCTTGGCTCACTGCAGCCTCCGCCTCCCAGATTCAAGTGATTCTCTGCCTCACCCTCCTGAGTAGCTGGGATTACAAGGCACGTGCCACCACACAAAGCTAATTTTGTTTTTATTTTTATTTTTTTAAATTATTATTATTTTTTTGAGACAGAGTCTTACTCTGTGGCGCAGGCTAGAGTGCAGTGGCACAATCTTGGCTCACTGAAACCTCTGCCTCCCAGGTTCAAGCAATTCTCCTGCCTCAGCCTCCCAAGTAGCTGCGACTACAGGTGCCTGCCACCATGCCCAGCTAATTTTTGTATTTTTAGTAGAGACAAGGTTTCACCACATTGGCCAGGCTGGTCTTGAACTCCTGACCTTGTGATCCACTCGCCTCGGCTTCCCAAAGTGCTAGGATTACAGGCATGAGCTACCGTGCCCTGCTTTGGCCAGCTAATTTTTGTATTTTTAGTAGAGATGGGGTTTCACCATGTTGGCCAGGCTGGTCTCAAACTCCTGTCTTCAGGTGATCAGCCCACCTTGGCCTCCCAAAGTGCTGGGATTACAGGCGTGAGCCCTGCCTTTTCCTTGTGTGCACCCAACCTTTACTGTGCTTTAACAAGTATTATTGAACAACTTTTGTTTTGTTTTGATTTGTTTTGTTTTGTTTCACTACAGGCACCAACACGGCTCACTGCAGCCTTGACCTCCCGGGCTCAGACAACATTCCCACCTCATCCTCCAGAGTAGCCAAGACTACAGGCATGCGCTGCCTCACCTGGCTAATTTTTTGTAGAGACCGGGTCCTGCCGTGTTGGCCAGGCTGGTCTTGAACTCCTGGGCTCAAGTGATCCTCACACCTCAGCCTCCCGAAGTGCTGGGATTACAGGTGTGAGCTACTGCGCCCAGCCTCACTTTTTCTTAAACACTCCCAAAGGTCATCTTCCTAGTTGCTTCCCCAGCATCATCTACACAGTGGATGCCGAGCCCTGTGTGTGTGTGTGTGTGTGTGTGTGTGTGTGTAAAGGGGGCTGGTAAGGGATATGTGTGGTGTGCGTGTGTGTGTATGTAGAAAAGGGCTGGTAAGGGATAGCAGTGGTTTTGTGGGTGGCCAGAGGAGGGAATCAGGGAGCACTTTCCAACAGGGAGACAAGCAAGGGTCTCTGGGGGACGTGCATGTGGTCAGGACCTGGATGAATGAGTAGGATGTCACCACAGGAAGAACTGCCTGTTGGGCGACGGGGCCTGCAGGTGCAGAGACAGGGAGACCAGTGGCATGGGACATACAATGGAGTCATCCAGTGTTCCCTGGGCCAGGAGAGGAAGGTGAAAAAAGGAAAGGAATAGGGAGGGAAAGCGGCGAGAGGCGAAGCTGCCTGAGTGGGAAAGGACTTGAGGGTCAAGCTGGGGAATTGGACCCCAGCCTGTGAGGTGGGGTCAAGCAAAAGCTCCCACAGGGCAAGAACAGGTTATAGGGGTGGCTAAGGAGAAGCGGAGACTAGCAACTTTCTAAAAAGGAGAGGAACTCTTAGCTTTTGGTGATGAGGCCAAATGGAAAACCGGGCGTGGGGCCGCCACAGCTTCAATAAGCCAGAAATCCAGTCTTTATAGTCAAAATTCCTGAACAAAACGTGGCCGTCAAATAAAACAGGGTTTTTGGGTCTTCGGTTCACACTCCCTAGGGCAGAGTTTCAGATGATCAGACCAAAATTAAGGCTGTTGGGGCAGACATGACTTGATAGAGGTTTATTGGAAGCCAAATGTGAGGATCAATGCAGGAAGCTGGGTGTGTTCCAGAGTCCACTACAAGGTGGAAGGTTTTTTATAAGAAGGTTTAGGGAAGAGAGAGGGGCTCCTCATACCAGAGTTGTCCTTTTGCATTAGAGGTACAATACAGAGGTTACAATCATGGGCTGCAGATGACAACATGCAGGCTAAAAAATTTTTTTTCTTTGAGACAGAGTCTTATTCTGTTGCCCAGGCTGGAGTTCAGTGCCATCTCCATCTCACTGACTGCAACCTCCGCCTCCCAGGTTCAAGCGATCCTCCCACCTCAGCTTCCTGAGTAGCTGGGACTACAGGTGCGCTCCACCACGTCCACCTAATTTTTGTATTTTTTTGGTAGAGACAGGGTTTCAACATTTGGCCAGACTGGTCTCGAACTCCTGGCCTCAAGCGATCCACCCGCCTCAGCCCTCAGAAGTGCTGGGATTACAGGTATGCGCCTCTGTGTGCCCGGCCTAAAATGTTCTTCATGCAGGACAATCAGCAAAGCTTCAGGATTCGGAAACGATCAGTGTCATTGTCAGCGTCAGTAGGTTATGTATTAATCAGTATGTTAACGGTTTGAGGAACTCACAGAGGAGCTCACAAGAAGATTCTTTACTCTTCCTGTGACAGGATATAAGCCCCGAATCCTAAGACCTTCACCTTCCCTGGTGGTTAATTTGAAAGCCTGCCAAATGTATCCTGAAGGTTATCAATGGCGAGATCAAAGATGAGCATGGGCCTGATGATAACGCTGGTGACTGGCATGGAGGTGGCATCCACCCAGTGAGGGCCTCATCCAGCAAGCCAGAGCAGCCGGCCCACAGGGAATGGGCTGCATTGTTCAGGTGGGCCTGAGAGCAAGAGGAGGGGAACTGGAAGAGAAGTAAGGTTGTCAGACAAAATGCAGAATGCCCAGTTAAATGTGAATTTCAGATAACAAATTTTTTTTTTTTTTTTTGAAACACCCAGGCTGGAGTGCAGTGACACGATCTGGGCTCACTGCAACCTCCGTCTCCTGGGTTCAAATGATTCTCCTGCCTCAGCCTCCCGAGTAGCTGGGATTACAGGCATCCGCCACCACGCCCAGCTAATTTTTGTATTTTTAGTAGATACGGGGTTTCACCTCATCTCTACTAGCCTGTTGGCCAGCCTGGTCTTGAACTCTTGACCTCAAGTGATCCACCCACCTCTGCCTCCCAAAGTGCTGGGATTACAGCCAAGAGCCATCGCACCGGCCGGATAACAATTTCTTTTTTTTTTTTTTTGAGAAGGAGTCTTGCTCTGTCGCCCAGGCTGGAGTGCAGTGGCTCAATCTTGGCTCACTGCAACCTCCGCCTCCCGGGTTCACACCATTCTCCTGCCTCAGCCTCCCAAGTAGCTGGAACTACAGGCACCTGCCACCACACCTGGCTAATTTTTTTTGTATTTTTTTAGTAGAGCCGGGGTTTCACCGTGTTAGCCAGGATGGTCTTGATCTCCTGACCTTGTGATCCGTCTGCCTCAGCCTCCCAAAGTGCTGGGATTACAGGCATGAGCCACCACGCCCAGCCAAAAAATTTTTAAGTATAAAAAAATAACTGATTGCTGCCAGGTGCAGTGACTCACCTATAATACTACCCAGCACTTTGGGAAGCAGAGGCGGGAGGATTGCTTGAGGCCAGGAGTTCGAGACTAGCCTGGTTAACACGGGGAAAACTTTTCTCTACAAAAAATATAAAAATTAGCCGGGCAGAAGCTGAGGCGGGAGCATCGCTTGAACCCAGAAAGTCAAGGATGCAGTGAGGCCTGATGGCGCCACTGAACTCCACTCCAGCCTGGGCGACAGAGCAAGACCCTGTCTCAAAAAGCAAAGAAGAAGAAGGAGAAGGAGAAGGAGGAGGAGGAGGGGGAGGGGGAGGGGGAGAGGGAGGGGGAGGGGGAGAAGAAAAGTAAAGAAAAAGAAAACCTGGTTATCTGCAGTTGCAATTTACTTGAGTGTTCTGTATTTTTATTTGCTAAATCAGCAGACTGGACAAGGCACACTGAACAAGCCGACGGTGGGCTGGGGTGGAACATGGTAAAGCAGCAATGTCTCCCAAGAGTACCGAGCCCCAGAAACCCAGACTAGCGGTCATCCTGCATAAAAGAGGCGGTTGAATCACCTGCAGCGCCTGGAGATGAGGAAGGCCGGCGCCCGTCGTTTCCCCTGGCCTCTCCTCGCCAGCACGAGCAAGCACTCGCCGCCCGTGTCTTCTCCGTCCCTGCCCTGCAGGCAGCAGGCTCTGCGCTCCGGAATGGGGTGAACGGGGCGGGGCCCGCGCCTGGTTTCCTTCTCCCCGCCTGATGGCTCCCCCCAAGGGTCTTGCCGGTCCCCCTCCTCCTTTGTCTGCACCCACATCTGGCAGCCCCTCCAGCCTTGACCTTGAGCCCTGTTCTCTGTTCTCTCCAGACCATGTCGTCCCATCCTGGGGTTCAATATACGGAGGACTTCAGCAGGGCATTTTTAAACCCTATTTCGACGTGCTTTACTGCGCATCCCCACTTTCCCCAATCTCCCTTCCCCTCCCTGGTGGTGGTGGTGGTGGTGGTGGTTTTTTTTTTGAGACGGAGTCTGCATCGCCAGGCTGGAGTGCAGTGGCGCGATCTTGGCTCACTGCAAGCTCCACCTCCCGGGTTCACGCCACCTCGCCTGGCTAATTTTTTGTATTTTTAGTAGAGACGGGCTTTCACCGTGTTAGCCAGGATGGTCTCGATCTCCTGACCTCGTGATCTGCCCGCCTCGGCCTCCCAAAATGCTGGGATTACAGGCGTGAGCCACCGCGCCCAGCCCCTCCTCTCTCTTGTTCACAAAACTGCTCAAAAATTTCTCTTGGATTCCCTAAGAAATGCATAGAAATGATCACTCTTCCACCCGACACCACAAAATAAAACTGACAACTGCTAAACCTGCACTGGGTAAAATTTATGATTAACTTTAAAATGACAGAAAAGCCAAATCTTCTTTAAATAACTTAGATCTGCAAAATCCTATCCAAGAGACTGGAGCTTGGTAGAAACAATGGCTGCAAAAGGAAAGGCAAACAGATGATGAAGAAATCAATTTTGTTTAAAAATTGAATCAGGCCCAGCGTGGTGGCTCACACCTGTAATCCCAGCACTTTGGGAGGCTGAGGTGGGTGGATAACCTGAGGTCAGGGGTTCAAGACTAGCCTGGCCAACATGGTGAAACTTCATCTCTACTAAAAATACAAACATTAGCCAGGAGTAGTGGCAGGTACCTGTAATCCCAGCTAATTGGGAGGCTGAAGCAGGAGAACTGGTTGAACCTGGGAGGCCGAGGTTGCAGTGAGCTGAGATCACGCCACTGCATGCCAGCCTGGGCAACAGAGTGAGACTCTGTCTCAAAAAAAAAAAAAAAAAAATCGAATCAAATTAAATGGAATCAAATTAAATTTAATTCAAATTAAATTAAAATTAAAATTGAATTAAATTGATACCAGTGAAAATACTTTCCAACAAAATAAAATTTTTTCTGCAAAAAATAAGTGGTTTGACTGTGCCGTTTTTGTTTTGTTTTGTTTTGTTTTTTTGAGATGGAGTTTCACTCTTATTGCCCAGGCTGGAGTGCAATGGAGCGATCTTGGCTCACTGCAACCTCCACCTCCCGGGTTCAAGCAATTCTCCTGCCTCAGCCTCCGGAGTAGCTTGGATTACAGACATGCGCCACCACGCCCAGCTAATTTTGTATTTTTAGTAAAGATGGGGTTTCTCCATGTTGGTCAGGCTGGTCTTGAACTCCCAACCTCAGGTGATCCGTCCACCTCAACCTCCCAAAGTGCTGGGATTACAGGCATGAGCCACTGCACCTGGCCCTGTATTTACATTTTATCAAGAAACTAATTTACTTTAATGCATCTTGTTCCAAGAATGCTTTATTGACAAAACAGTGTTGGCAAATATTCTAATTAAAATATTCCTTTCTTTCCTTTCCTTTCTGTTTTTCAGAGACAGGGTCTTGCTCTGTCGCCCATGCTGGAGCACAGTGGTGTGATCATAGCTTACTGCAGCCTTGAATTCCTGGGCCCAAGCTGTTCTTCTGCCTCAGCTTCCCGGGGAGCTGGAATTACAGGCACACACAACCATGCCCAGCTATTTCAAAAAATGTTTTGTAGAGACAGGGTCTCACTATGTTGCTCAGGCTATAATTAAAATAATTCGATTCAAGATAAGCACCAATTAAAGCAGGCTGAAAATGCCCCCATCTGTTGAAAACTCCTAATTTTACACATCACTACCTGAATTCCAGACTCAAATAACCAACTGCCCATGGGACGTTCTCACTTGGATGTCCCAAAACCTCATCAGACATATATGCCCAAAGGCAAACTGCTGATCTTTTTTTTTTTTTTTTTTGAAACAGAGTCTCACTCTGTTGCCCAGGCTGGGGTGCAGTGGCGCAATCTCGGTCCACAGCAACCTCTGCCTCTCGAGTTCAAGAGATTCTTGTGCCTCAGCTGCCCAAGTAGCTGGGATTACAGGCGCGTGCCAAATTTTTGTATTTTTAGTAGAGACAGAGTTTCACCATGTTGGCCAAGCTAGTCTTGAACTCTTGACCTCAAATGATCCTCCTGCCTCGGCCTCCCAAAGTGCTGGGATTACAGGCGAGAGCCACCACACCCGGTCTGCTGATCCTTCTTTCATCCACTTGTCCTCCTTTTCAGACACCCTGTCTTGGACTGGGACCATCCAGTTACTCATGCCAAAAACTGAGGGCACCTGCCACCCTCACTTCTCTCACCCCCCAACCACAACCTAATGTCAAGTCCTATCAACTCAATAGCCAGGGTATCTCTCACATCTGTCCTCTTTCCAGCTCTACTTCCAATGCCCTCATCCAAGCTCACGGCATCTTCTCGCTCTCCGTACAACCAGTCTCCTCAAAACCACTGTGGTACCCTGATCCATCCCCCACACTCATGGTTTAACAGTTTAAAAAAGTGAGTGGGCGGGAAGCTCACATCTGTAATCCTAGTGCTTTGGGAGGCCGAGGCAGGAGAATTGCTTGAGGCCAGCAGTTTGAGACCAGCCTAAGCAACATAGTGAGACCCCATCTCTAAAAATTAAAAAAAAAAAAAAAAAACTAAATTAAAATAAAAGTAGTTGACATAGTAAACCAGGACCTCCCCTTTCAGCAAAGGCAGACTAGGTACTTTGGCCAAAACCTTCTGGTAAAAACAGCTACAAAAGCATTTTAAAAATTTACACACACACACACACACACACACACAAAATCTTTTTTTTTTTTTTTTAAAGAAAGACAGGGTCTTGCTCTGCCACCTAGGCTGGACTGCAGTCTCCTGATCATAGCTCACTGTAACCTCAAACTCCCGGGCTCACGAGATTCTCCTGCCTCAGCTAGGATTACAGGCACACATCACCCTTCCCAGCTAATTTTTTATATTTTTTCTAGAGATGGGGGTCTCGCCATGTAGCCCAGGCTGGCCTTGAACTCCTGGCCTCAAGCCATCCTCCAGGTCAGCCTCCCAAAGTGCTGGGATTACAGGCATGAGCCACCATGTCCAATTGACACACACAATCTTAAAAGCATCAAAGAGGCTGGGTATGGTGGCTCATGCCTGTAATCCCAGCACTTTGGGAGGCTAAGGTGGGTGGATCACCTGAAGTTGGGAGTTTGAGACCAGCCTGGCCAAGATCGTGAAACTCTGTCTCTACTAAAAATACAAGAAAAATTAGCAGCGCATGGTGGCAGGCAACTGTAATCCCAGCTATTCAGGGGGCTGAGGCAGGAAAACAGCTTGAACCTGGGAGGTAGAGGTTGCAGTGAGCCAAGATCGCTGCGCTGTACCACTTCAGCCTGGGTGATAGAGTGAGACTCTGTCTCAAAAAAAAAAAAGGCCGGGTGCTGTGGCTCAAGCCTATAATCCCAATCCCAGCACTTTGGGAGGCCTAGGCGAGTGGATCACCTGAGGTCAGGAGTTCGAGACCAGGCTGTCCAACATTGTGAAACCCATCTCTACTAAAAATACAAAAACTAGCCAGGCATGGTGGTGGGCGCCTGTAATTCCAGCTATTCAGGAGGCTGAGGCAGGAGAATTGCTTGAACCCAGGAGGCAGAGGTTGCAGTGAGCTGAAACTGTCCCTTTGCATTCCAGCCTGGGTGAAAAAAAAAGCAAAACTCCATCTCAAAAAAAAAGCATCAAAGAACTAACAAAATAGTGAAGAATTGCTATGCTGAATCTGAGAGAGAACAGGACTCCCCAGAGATGACCCAGATACTTGAGGCTGCAGTTGCCCTGTAAGCTTTTGTCAATTGAAAAGAGTGGCTGAGAGGCTAAGATCACTTTTGGTGGCTTTGCATGGCTGGAGATAAACATCTAAGTCTGGGGCCTGCCAAGACTGTGGGTGATAAGCCACCTCCCACACGCGATTCAGGCCCAAAGGACTGCATTTCAGAAGTAAAGGTGAACTGAAAGTAAAGCCGTCCTTACCTGAATGACAGTCCAGGTTTGAGTCATCCAGGTTCCCAAGAAAACACCACACCCTAAGTATGAACTCTGATGATCTCAGTTTGCTGATCCCTCCAGGTGCCTGGTAAAAGCAATAGAAAAATTCCGTTTGGCCAGGCCCGGTGGCTCACACCTATAATCCCAGCACTTTGGGATGCCAAGTTCAGAGGATCACTTGAGATCAGGAGTTTGAGACCAGTCTGGCCAACATGATGAAACCCCATCTCTACTAAAAATAGAAACATTAGCTTGGTGTGGTGGTGGTCACCTGTAATCCCAGCGACTCAGGAGGCTGAGGCAGGAGAATCACTTGAACCCAGGAGTCAGAGGTTACAGTGAACCAAGACTGCACCACTGCACTCCAGCCTGGGCGACAGAGTGAGACTCCATCTCAAAAAAAAAAAGAAAGAAAGAAAGGAAAACTCTCTTTGGTGAATTAGTTCTACAAATAATTTCAGAATCACAATGTTTAACATACAAAAATAAACAGACACACGAGGAAGCAAGATTTCTTGAGCTAAAACCATCAAAAATAACAGTCAATAGAAATAGAGCCAGAGGAACTCCAGACTGTAAAACAAATTATACTTATTATGTTCAAGAAATTAAATGCCAAAATTGAAAATTTCAGCAAGGAACTGGAAGCTCTATAAATTATATAACATATGTGAAAAATAAACAAATAGAAAGTCAGCCAGGTGCAGTGGCTTGCACCTGTAACCCCAGCACTTTGGGAGGCTGAGGCAAGGAGATTACTTGAGGCCAGGAGTTTGAGACCACCTGGCCAACATGACAAAACCTCGTCTCTACTAAACTTATAAAAATTAGCTGCGCATAGTGGTGTGCACCTGTAATCCCAGCTACTCGGGAGGCTGTGGCAGGAGAATTACTTGAACCCAGGAGGCCAAGGTTGCAATGAGTAGAGATTGCACCACTGCACTCCAGCCTGGGTGACAGAGCAAGACTCAGTCTCAAAAAAACAAAACAAAACAAAACAAAAGTCTATGACTAAAAAATTCAAACTAAAGGCGAGGCACAGTGTCTCACATCTGTAATCCCAGTATTTTTGGGGAGGCCAAGGTGGTGGGTCATGAGGTCAAGAGATTGAGACCATCTGGCCAACATGGTGAAACCCTGTCTCTACTAAAAAAAAAAAAATACAAAAACTTAGCTAGGCGTGGTGGCATATGCCTATAGTCCTAGCTACTTGGGAGGCTGAGGCAGGATAATCGCTTGAACCCAGGAGGCGGAAGCTGCAATGAACCAAGATCACACCACTGCACTCCAGCCTGGTGACACGGCAAGACTCAGTCTCAAAAAAAGAAAAAGAGAAAGAAAAATTCAAACTAAAACTATAAGCTCAATGGATAGGTTTAACAGCAGATATGATGTGGCTGAAAAATGAGTTAGAGAACTGGAAGGCAGGTCAGAAAAAACAATCCAGAAACAAGCGTAGAGAGACACAAGGATGTGAAATGCAGAAGAAAAGATTACAGATCTGGAAGTTACAATGAGACTATCTTACATACGTTTAATTGCAGTCTCAGAAGAAGAGAAGAGGAACCAGACCATCAGACCAGACAATATATTAAATTATGGTTGAGAATTTTCCTGAAGGGATGGAAGATAGCAATCTATAGATTTAAGAACTTGAACAGATGCCAAGCAGAGTTTTAAAAAAGAAATTCACACTTGACCGATCATGGTGAAAATGTAGGAAATCAAAGACAACAAGAAAATCATAAAAACAACAGATAATAGTGTTGGTTATTTGCCTCAGGTCTCTGTACCCTTCTATAATCTGCTCTGAGATGCTGGGGCTAGGGTCTGCAAGCCACATTTTCCAGGCCCCCTTGCCAGCTGACTTCCTGTTAGTTTCTGCCAATCAGAGGCACTAAAGGGAGATTAGCAGGTGGGAGAGGGGATTCCTTCCTGTCTCAGACAAAAATAGACTCAGTGAAAAAAAAAAAGAGACAAAGCACATCACTATGTAATAACAAAGGTTTAATTTCCCAGGATGGCATAGTATCTCTAACTTTCAGTCATCTGTTAACGTGGCCTCAAAATACACAAATGAAGTAAAATTTTTTTTCTTTTTTTCTTTTTTTTTCTGAGATGGAATCTTGCTCTGTTGCCCAGGCTGGAGTGCAGTGCTGCGCTCTCGGCTCACTGCAACCTCCACCTCCCACGTTCAAGTGATTCTCCTGCCTCAGCCTCCCCAGTAGCTAGGATTACCGATGTGTGCCACCACAGACGGCTAATTTTTGTATTTTTCATAGAGACGGGGTTTCACCGTGTTGGCCAGTCTGGTCTCGATCTCCCAGCCTCAGGTCGTCTGCCTGTCTCAGCCTCCTAAAGTGTTGGGATCACAGGTGTGAGCCACTGTGCCCAGCCTCAAACGAAGTAAAATTTCTGAATGTCCTGATGTTAAAATGGTTGGGAAGCACTGACTTACGGTATGTTCCCTGAGGCCTATGCTCTACAGAAAAATTACCCTAGGTAAGGACCACAGGGACGCAGCAAGTGTAAAGGCCCTGCAGTGGGCCAGTGGGACTGGAGCTTGAATAATGGGACAGTGGGAGAAGATGAGGTCAGAATCAGGCTGGAGCCACGGCAGCTATGACCTGACAGGACATGGTAAAGAGGGAGCTGTGGGAAGCCACTGGAAAGAATGAAGCAGAGAAGGAACATGACCAGATTCAAGGCTTAGAAAGCCACTTGGGCTGCTGTGTAGAGAATGGACTAGGTGGAGTGAGACAGGAAGCAAGGAAGCAAGCTGGGTGGTTCCTGCAGTAAGCCAGGTGGAAGAGGGCAGGCGCTAGCACTGAAGGCTGCAGAGATGAAAGAAGTGGAGGGATGTGAGATGTATCTGGAGAGGGAATCTATAGAGTTTGCTCGTGAATGGGATGGGAGGGGTGTGATACGAGGTGAGGGAAGAAAGTGAGGCTACTACCGGGTTTGTGCTTCCACTATGGACTGGAGGGTCGTAGCATAGACTGCAGTGAAGAAGACAGGTTGGAAGGGGGAAATCAAGCATCTTGCTCAGGACCTATGAAGTTGCAGAGCCCAGCTGACATCCACATGGGGACAGCCCATAGGTGGTATTTGTTGACTGCGTAAGTGAGCTCAATTCTTCTGGTGGGGAACACGGTCTGTAGTAAGGTTCTGGTGGGGAACACGGTCTGTAGTAAGGTATAGTGCTGAGTTTTAGACAACTCTGCCAAAACCCCTTCAGTGGAGAAGACGTCGGTTGCCCTGGGCCTTGCACCCACTGGTTCTGGATGTGTCATCTCCCGGGCTCACGTGCTGGATTCACGTCGGTCCTCCCTCCTCTGTGGCCACTCTTCAGAGACTGGGTCTCTTACTCTTTTCCTCACAGGGCATTTCTAGGCCCCTCACTATCCTATTCAGATTCTTATTTTCAGAGCCTCTTTGGGTTTGAAGACGGCGTTCTGTGTTCTGCCACTGCCAGCCCCCATGAAAACACCATTTCCTTGGTTCTTCATAACCCTGCGAGACAGAGCCCACCGCCCCCATTTTAGAGAGTGTAAGCTGAGGCTGAGGGTCACATGCTACATATAAATTCCACAGTGGGATTCGAGCCCAGAACAAACGGATTTAAGAGCCCCCCCACTCCGTCTCACTCTATAGTCTCACTCTATTCCTTTGGTTTTCACATTTACCTGCATTTTCTTTCAGGACTTTTGAATCACCTCTCAAAGGTGAGAAGACAAGGGGCTGAAATCTTCCTGTCCGATGTAGGGAGTCTCTAAGCTGCCCAGGTACATGTGAGCTCCAGTTACATTTCTGGAAGGACATGGGCAGGAAACCGAGAGAGATGGGAAAGTGGCTCGGAGAGGACCAGCACTGCTGGCGCTGAGGAGTGGCTGAGTGAGCAATTTCAGAGGCAACGCCTACAATGAACCAGTGTGGCCCAGTGCAGTGGCTCACGCCTGAAATCCCAACACTTTGGGAGGCCAAGGCAGGATGATTGCTTGGGCTCAGGAGTTGAAGACCAGCCTGGGCAACATAGTAAAACCCCATTTCTACTAATTTTTTTTTTTAATTAGCTGGGTCTAGGGTGGTGCGCACCTGTGGTAATTAGCTGGGGTCTGGAGTGGTGCGCACCTGTGGTAATTAGCTGGGTCTGGAATGGTGCGCACCTGTGGTCCCAGCTACCTGGGAGGCTGAGGTGGGAAGATCGCTTGGGCCCAGGAGCTTGAGGCTGCAGGGAGCCATGATCACACCACTGTACTCCAGCCTGGGTAACAGAGTGAGACCCTGTCTCAAAAAACAAAACAACAAAAATAAATAAATGAGTGAAAGGAACCATCCTGGACAGACAGGGCAGGTTTAACCTCCAGGGCCCCAGGTTTCCACAGGTGACTTCTCTCATATTCCTGGCAGGGCAGCAGGTGGACCCAACAGGCCAGTGTGGGGCAGAAACATGGCTCTCCCTAAACGCATTCTCCTGCAGGCCCCTCTAGTCTCGGGGGTTCGTAAAGTAACATGTTGCTATGATGGCTGTCAAGACATGAGGAAGGGGGACCAAACAGCAGGAAGTAATGAGAGAGGATGGTTGTCACCAGTCAGGGGCCACCCTGCCCTGGGCTCCCGCTCCCAGGTTTCCCTCACTTAGAGGCAGCCACTCTCAGCCTTGTTGGAAGGGCAAGCCTCAGAAACATCCCAGTGTGGACGAGAATGTAACCAGTCCTTTCTCCCCACACTTCCCTCCCCTGACTACTAAAGGGCATGATTTTGTTGTTTTAATTTGAATGTTTATGGAGTTTTTAAAACCTTTTCATTGAAGTGTAACATACACACAGAAAATCTCCCAAAGCTGGCTGGGCACAGTGGCTCACGCCTGTAATCCTGGCCCTTAGGGAGGCTGAGGCGGGTGGATCACTTGAGGTCAGGAGTTCGAGACCAGCCTGGCCAACATGGTGAAACCCCATCTCTACTAAAAACACAAAAATTATCCAAGCGTGGTGGCACGTGCCTATAATACCAGCTACTGGGGAGGCCGAGGCATGAGACTCACTTGAACCCAGGAGGCGGAGGTTGCAGGGAGGTGAGATCATACAACTGCACTACAGTCTGGGTGACAGAGCGAGACTCTGGCAAAAGAAAGAAAGAAAGAGAGAAAGAGAGGAAAAAGAAAAGTGCCCAAAGCATATGTATATATTTTTAAATTTAATTTAATTAATGTATTTATTTACTTATTGAGACAGAGTCTGAATCTACCACCTAGGCTAGAGTGCAGTGGCAAAATCACAGCTCACTGCAGCCTCAACCACCCAGGCTCAAGCAATCCTCCCACTTCAGTCTTTCAAGTAGCTGGGACTACAGGTACATACCACCATGGCTGGCTCATTTTTGTATTTTTTGTAGAGACAGGGTTTCCTTATGTTGCCTTGGCTGGTCTTGAACTCCTGGGCTCAGGCAGTCCGCCCACCTTGGCCTGTCAAGTTGCTGGGATTAGAGGCGTGAGCCACTGTGCCTGGCCTCACATGTATACGTAAGTCTAGTGCTCAGTGAATTATCACAAACTGAACATACCCTTGTAAGCAGCCCCTAGCACAAATTCCCATTCCCACCCCTGTCAGGCATGGCTGCTGCAATGTAAATTGGTGCCACCTCTGTGGTGGTTTGATAGCAATCCCTACCCAAATTCCACGTCCACATAGCTTCTGACTCAACTGCATTCTCACACATGTGTGAGATGATGTGTGTACAAAGTTTTCCTTTGCACTACTGTTTATTACAACCCAAGACTGGCCGGGAACAGTGGCTCACGCCTGTAATCCCAGCACTTTGGGAGGCTGAAGCAGGCGGATCACCTGAGGTCAGGAGTCAAGACCAGCCCGACCAACAGGAATAAGCCCCGTCTCTACTAAAAATACAAAATTAGCAGGGCGTGGTGGCACATGCCTGTAATCCCAGCTACCTGGGAGGCTGAGACAGGAGAATCGCTTGAACCCAGGAGACAGAGGTTACGGTGAGACGAGATCATGCCATTGCCCTCCAGCCTGGGCAACAAGAGCAAAACTCCATCTCAAAAACGAAACCTAAGACTGGTAATGATCTACATCCCATCAGTAGGAGACTGGGTAAATAAATTATGTTAGGTTGGGTCCACATAGTGGGATGTCACATAGCAGACCTAAAAAAAAAAAAAAAAGAGAGAGAGAGAACTCTCTAGGGACCAATATTAACAATCTCCAAGATATTCTAATAGGTAACAGAAAACAAGCGACAGAAACCCTGCCTATGCTGTGCTGCTCTCTGTTAACAAAAGCAAGTAGGCGGAGAGCAGATATACCTATTTTCAGTGTACATGGAGGATGTCTCTGGAAGGACATGCAAGAAGCTAGTAACATCGGTTCCTCCAGAAAGGGAAATGGGGGACTGGGGAATGACATTGCCCCATGCACTCTTTGTTTTTAGAGACAGGGTCTCACTCTGTCACCCAGATTGGAGTGCAGTGGCGCCAGTATAGCTCACTGCAGACTCTTAACTCCTGGGAGTCTGAAGCAATCCTCTAGCCTCAGCCTCCAGGGTGGCTGGGGCTACTGGCGTGAGTTACCATACCTAGCTATTTCACCAAAATGTTTTGGATTTTATTTTATTTATTTATTTATTTTTGAGACAGGGTCTCCTTCTGTCACCCAGGATGGAATG
>NW_022329693.1:0-10104 GCF_002776525.5 Piliocolobus tephrosceles | reverse complement strand
TCTGGATATGCACTGCGGGTACACCTCGGTGTCAACCTTCCCCATACCACAGAGCCTCCTCCAGCATGAGCTGAGGGATACTCTAAAAGCCTCTGACCAGCACTCCTCAAAAAGTGAGTCTCAAAAGACGAGAAAAGACTGAGGAACCCTCAGGGACTGGAGGACACTAAGGAGCCATGACAGCTAAAAGCAATGCCAGGTTGGATCCTGGACCAGAAAATGGACATTAATGAAAAAACTGGTTAAATCTCTGTAAAGCTTAGCTGGGCCTGGTTGCTGGTGCCTGTAGTGCCAGCTACTCAGAAGGCTGAGGTGGGAAGATAGCTTGTGGCCAGGAGTTCTAGACCACCTAGGTAACATGGTGTGACCCCCGTTTCTAAATAAATTAAAAATTTTTTTTTTCGGCTGGGTGTGGTGGCTCATGCCTGTTATCCCAGCACTTTGAGAGGCCAAGGCGGGTGGATCATCTAAGGTCAGGAGTTCAAGACCAGAATGGCCAGCATGGCAAAACCCTGTCTCTTCTAAAAATACAAAAATCAGCCGGGCATGGCGGTGGGCACCTGTAGCTCCAGCTACTTGGGAGACTGAGGCACAAGAATCACTTGAACCCGTGAGGTGGAGGTTGTAGTGAGCCGAGATCACGCCACTGCACTCCACCCTGGGTGATAGAGCAAGATTCTGTCTCAAAAAAAAAAAATGCTTTTTATTTGAGATAGGGTCTCACCTCTGTTACCTAAGCTGGAGTGCAGCTGGCACAATCTCAGCTCACTGCAGCCTCGACTTCCTGGGCTCAAGACATCCTCCCATCTCAGCTTCTCAAGTAGCTGGGACTACAGGTGCGGCCAACATGCCCAGCTAATTTTTGTAGTTTTTGCAGAGGAAGGGTTTTACCATGTTGCTCAGGCTGGTCTCAAATCCCTGGGCTCAAGCGATCCTCCTGCCTCAGTCTCCCAAAGTGTTGGGATTACAGGCGAGAGCCACAGTGCCATAATTATATTATATAAAATAATATAATTTATATATTTTATTTAAATATAAATATATATATTTATATATAAATTTATATAAAAATTTATATAAAATTTTTATATTTTATATAAAAATAAAATATATATTTTATTTATATATAAAAATATATATATATTTTTTTTGGCCAGGTGTGGTGGCTCACGCCTGTAATCCTAGTACTTTGGGAGGCTGAGGCGGATGGATCATGAGGTCAGGAGATCGAGACCATCCTGGCTAACATGGTGAAACCCCATCTCTATTAAAAAATACAAAAAAATTAGCCGGGCATGGTGGCAGGTGCCTATAGTCCCAGCTACTCAGGAGGCTGAGGCAAGAGAATGGCGTGAACCCGGGAGGTGGAGCTTGCAGTGAGCCAAGATCGCACAACTGCACTCCAGCCTGGGTGACAGAGTGAGACTCCGTCTCAAAAAAAAAAAAAAAAAATTTTTTTTTTTGTATGTGAAGTGCAGTGCAGTGCAGCGGTGCAATCTCAGCTCACTGCAAGCTCCGCCTCCTGGGTTCATGCCATTCTCCCGCCTCAGCCTCCTGAGTATTTGGGGTTACAGGTGCCCGCCACCACTCTCGGCTAATTTGTGTGTGTGTGTGCCTGTGTGTTTTTAGTAGAGATGTGGTTTCACCATGTTAGCCAGGATGGTCTTGATCTCCTGACCTCATGATTCACCCAACTCGGCCTCCCAAAGTGCTGGGATTACAGGTGTGAGCCACCGCGCCTGGCCAAAAACTATTTTTTTTCATTAGCTGGGTGAGGTGGCACTTACTTGTAGTTCCAGCTACTCTGGAGGCTGAGGTAGAAGGATCCATTTGGTCTGGGAGGTCGAGGCCACAGTGAGCTGTGATCAGGTCACTGCACTCCAGCCTGGAGAGAGGGAGACCCTGTCTCTGAAAAAACCATAAAGACTGGAGTTTATAGTATTGTACTGATGTTAATTTCCTCATTTTGATCTTAGTGCTATGATTACATAAGATGTTAACACTGGGCGAGGCTGAGTGAAAGATATAAGGTGTGAAAGGAAACTAAGGCTGGCCGGGCGCGGCAGCTCAAGCCTGTAATCTCAGCACTTGGGAGGCTGGGGCAGGCGGATGACTTGGACCCAAGAGTTTGAGAAGAGACTGGCAACATGGAGAGATCTCGTCTCTACAAAAAATACAAAAATTAGCCAGGCATGGTGGTATGTGCCTGCACTCCCAGCTACAGGGAGGCTGAGGTGGGAGGATCACCTGAGCTCCAAAGTTGAGGCTGTGGTGAGCTGTGATTGTGTCACTGCACTGCAGCCTGGGTGACAGACGTGAGACCCTGCCTCCAAAAAAAAAAAAAAAAAAAAATTCAAACTAAGGCTTTACACCCTGCCTGCTCCTCTTGCAACATGTGGATTCCCATGACACCCTCCCTCTTTCCCTCCAGCCCGCTTTTCCCCTTTCATAGGGAAGCCCTCAAAATCATCTGTGGAGAGAGGCACAGACCTCGTTCCTGGGCATGCCCTTAACATTGGCAAAATAAAATTTCATATCGATTGAGACCTGTCTTACACATTTTGGTTTACAGAAGGAATTCTATACTATTTTTTGCAACTTTTCTCTGTATCTTAAAACTATTTCAAAATAAAACTTAAAACAGGCCAGGCGCGGTGGCTCACGCCTGTAATCCCAGCACTTTGGGAGGTCAAGGCAGGTCAATCATGAGGTCAGGAGATCGAGACCATCCTGGCTAACACATGAAACCCCAACTCTACTAAAAATACAAAAAATACAAAAAATTAGCCGGGTGTGGTGGCCGGCGCCTGTAGTCCCAGCTACCAGGGAGGCTGAGGCAGGAGAATGGCATGAACCCAGGAGGCAGAGCTTGCAGTGAGCGGAGATTGCAACACTGCATTCCAGTCTGGACAACACAGCGAGATTGCCTCTGCAGAAAAAAAAAAAAGCTCCAAGAAAACACCAAATGGCGGATGTGCCGGTGCAGCGGGCGGGGGGAGGGGGGCCCAGAGGTCCTGGTGGCCCTGGGATGGGGAATCGCGGTGGCTTCCGCGGAGGTTTCGGCAGTGGCATGGGGGCGGAGGTCGCGGAGCTGGCAGAGGCAAGGCCGAGCATAGGAGTGGATGCCCGTCACCAAGCTGGGCTGCTTGGTCAAGGACTTGAAGATCGAGTCCCTGGAGGAGATCTACCTCTTCTCCCTGCTCATTAAGGAACCTGAGACCATTGACTTTTTCTTGGGGGCCTCTCTCAAAGATGAGGTTTTGAAGATTATGCCGGTGCAGAAGCAGACCCGCGCTGGCCAGCACACCAGGTTCAAGGCCTTTGTTGCTATCGGGGACTACAATGGCCATGTCAGCCTTGGTGTTAAGTGTTCCACGGAGGTGGCCACCGCCATCCGTGGGGCCATCATCCTGGCCAAACTCTCCATTGTCCCTGTGCGCAGAGGCTACTGGGGGAACAAGATCGGCAAGCCCCACACTGTCCCTTGCAAGGTGACAGGCTGCTGCGGCTCTGTGCTGGTGGTGCGCCTCATCCCTGCACCCTGGGGCACTGGTATCGTCTCAGTGCCTGTGCCTAAGAAGTTGCTCATGATGGCTGGTATTGATGACTGCTTCACCTCAGCCCGGGGCTGCACTGCCACCCTGGGCAACTTCGCCAAGGCCACCTTTGATGCCATCTCTAAGACCTACAGCTACCTGACCCTGACCTCTGGAAGGAGACTGTATTTACCAAGTCTTCCTATCAGGAATTCACTGACCACCTTGTCAAGACCCACACCAGAGTCTCTGTGCAGCGGACCCACGCTCCAGCTGTGGCTACAACATAGGGTTTTTATACAAGAAAAATAAAGTGAATTAAGCCTGAAAAAAAAGAAAAAGAAAAAGAAAAAGAAAGGCCTAAATAAATAGGCTGGGCATGGTGACTCACACCTGTAATCCCAGCACTTTGGGAGGCTGAGGCAGGCGGATCACCTGAGGTCAGGAGTTCGAGACCAACCTGACCAACATGGAGAAACCCCGTCTCTATGAAAAATACAAAATTAGCTGGGTATAGTGGCTCATGCCTGTAATCCCAGCTACTCAGGAAAGCTGAGGCAGGAGAATCGCTTGAACCTGGGAGGCAGAGGTTGCGGTGAGCCGAGATCATGCCACTGCACTCCAGCCTGGGCAACAAGGGCGAAACTCCATCTCAAAAAAAAAAAAAAAAATCACCCAGAGGCAAATCCCGGCATATTTTCTTCCAGTTCCTTCTCTTACATGGGGGTGACACTTTCTGCTCCACCTAAGGAAGGTCATGGCAGACACAGGATTCTATATCACTACATTGAGGTATCATGGCAGCCGGGGACGGTGGCGCATGCCTGTAATCCCAGCATATTGGGAGGCCAAGGCGGTGGATCAGTTGAGGTCAGGAGTCCGAGACCAGCCTGGCCAACATGACGAAACCCTGTCTTTACTAAAACTACAAAAAAATTAGCCGGGCGTGGTGGCACATGCCTGTAGTCTCAGCTACTTGGGAGGCTAAGGCACAAGAATCGATTGATCTCAGGAGGCAGGGGTTGCAGTCAGCCATGATTGTGCCACTGCACTCCAGTCTGGGTGACAGAGGGAGACTCTGTCTCAAAAAAAAAAAAAAGAAAAGAAAAGAAAAGAAAATGAAATGAAATATCATGACAGGCATCATCACTCTCATTTCACCAACAGGGAAATTAAGGCCTAGGGCAGGTCAAAGGTCACACAGCTAAGAAGGGCTAGGGCTGAATGTGAATGCAGGTCCCTGAGGCCAAGTTCCAGAATCTCACCACCATGCCAGGATTCTTGGTGGTTGTTTTTTTTGTTTTTGTTTTTTGTTTTTTTTGAGAAGGAGTCTCACTCTGTCATCCAGCCGAGAGTGCCATGGTGCGATCTTGGCTCACCACAACCTCCGCCTCCCAGGTTCAAGCCATTCTCCTGCCTCAGCCTCCCAAGTAGCTGGGATTACAGGAGCACACCACCACACCCGGCTGATTTTTGTATTTTTAGTAGAGATGGCGTTTCACCATGTTGGTCAGGCTGGACTCAAACTCCTGACCTCATGATCCACCCGCCTTGGCCTCCCGCAGGGCTGTGATTACAGGCATGAGCCACCGCACCCTGCCCCACGCCAGGATTCTTTCGAGGAAGTTCATTCCCTCACTCCTGCACACATTCATTTCAGCATGCCGAGGGCCTTGTGGGTCCTGGCCTGTGACAGACTGGGGGTGACAGAGTCTAGCTGGCCGCAGTCCTGCCGTCACCCAGCTTCCATTCTAAAGGCTTAATGTCTGCAGCCCAGGTCATCTGCTACCCGGCCTGGCCCAGCATGACCGGGTGGGGAAGGCGAGATGCCCCTTCAGAAGGACTCATCACTGCCCAGCTGTCAGCACCTTCGGGGTCCCCTCAGCTCTCAGATCGAGGTCACCCTCTTCCCTGCTGGCCAGTGACTAAGCAAGTGGTATCAGGGCCTTTTCTGTGTAACGGGGACTCCTCTGTCAGGCACTTAGATCCAGAGCTCCTCTGCTGGTGCCCTCTGCCCAATCCCCTTCCTCCTTATTTTTTTTTTTTTTTTTTTTTTTTCCTTTTTGAGACAGGGTCTTGCTCTGTTGCCCAGGCTGGTCACTGTCCCCTCTGGTGCATTCTTTGTCCCCATCAGCCTAATAAGCTCCAGGGGCTGGTAGCTGGCACAGAGTAGGAGGCTACACTCCCTGACCTTTCTATGCTGCACACAGTCCTGTGCCCATCCTGTCCTCAGACCTGCCAGGGCCATGACCAACCTGCCAAGGGCGTGGGAAACTGTGTGTGACCCAGCTCTAGGAGGAGGTGGAGCAAGCAGAAGGTAGAGGAAGTTGCTGCCCCGGTGGGTTGGGGGGGGGGGGGGGGGGGGGGCGCGGCAAGGCCAGGCGGGTGAGGATGTGTGGGTGAGATTGTGTGAGTGTCTGGCTCTCCTGGGTGGGGCTGGATGAATGTTTGGGCACAGGCAGCGGCTGTCACATGGCCTGGCTGCGGGTTTGGGACAGAAGCCAGGTAGGTGGGCTGTGTCAGGCACAGCTACAAACTCTGCCAAGGAAGTGGACCAGTCAGGGTCCCGGGGAAACTCCTGCCTTGGCAGAAGATACTGGGGAGACGGGATGATTTGGGGAGGTCTTCCAAGGCCCATGGTGCTTCATGGAGCCAGGGCCCAGGGCACGGAGGGCTGTAACCCTGGCTTGCCTGATTGGCTGAACACAGACAGATGGAAGGAGGTGTAAGCAGCCTGCTAGATGGATGCCTAAGTGAGGGGGGAATGGGTGACCAGGTGGCTGAGACCCCCAAGACCAGGACCCCACTGTCAGGCCTGTGGCTTCCACAGGCCAATGGGAAGTGTTCCCCTTTGGGCACGAGGCCATCAGCTTCAGCTGAACACCCTTTTCCAAACACATAGAAGTCCTTCAGGTAACCTCAAAATTCACTTCTCCTGGCCTTCCCCAAAGGGGAAAAGAGAGCGGTGCCTGTGGGCAAGTGACCCTCAGCGCTGGTAGAGGGCACAGCACAGAGACTGCCTGCATGTGGGAGGCCCCCAGCAGACCTTGCCCAGACATCAGTCCTTGTTTGAGGCAAACTGTAAAATTATTACAATTTAGACCAGGCACCGGCCCCATGCCTGTAATCCCAGCACTTCGGGAGGCCATGGCAGGAGGATCTCTTAAGCCCAGGAGTTTGAGCCTGCAGTGAGCTATGACTTCACCACTGCACTTCAACCTGGGCAACAGAGGAAGACCCTGTCTCTAAAATAAATAAATAGGCTGGGCGTGGTGGCTCATGCCTGTAATCCCAGCACTTTGGGAGGCTGAGGCAGGTGGATCACCTGAGGTCAGGAGTTCGAGACCAGCTTGACCAATATGGTGAAACCCCATCTCTACTAAAAACACAAAAATTAGCCGGGCATGGTGGCCTGTGCCTGTAGTCCCAGCTACTCAGGAGGCTGAGACAGGAGAGTTGCTTGAGCCTGGGAGGTGGAGGTTACAGTGAGCTGAGATCGCACCACTGCACTCCAGCCTGAGCAACAGAGTGAGACTTTGTCTCAAAAAATAAAAAATAAAATAAAATAATAATAATAAAATATAAAGTCCAACAGAGGTTAAAAGTTAAACAAAAAAAAAGTAAAAGAAAAAAAGTAAAAAATAAAAATACAGGCCAGGTGTGGAGGCTCATGCCTGTAATCCCAGCACTTTGGGAGGCCGAGAAGGGCGGATCACAAGGTCAGGAGATCGAGACCATCCTGGCCAACATGGTGAAACACTGTCTGTACTAAAAATACAAAAATTAGCCGGGCGTGGTGGCGGGCGCCTGTAGTCCCAGCTACTCAGGAGGCTGAGGCAGGAGAATCGTTTGAACCCAGGAGGCAGAGGTTGCAGTGAGCCAAGATCACGCCATTGCACTCTAGCCTGGCGACAGAACGAGACTGTCTCAAAAAACAGTAATAAAAATTAAAATTAAAATTAAAAAAATATAAGCATAATTATTAGAGTTTAAATTGTGTGCACTGAAGCATCTATGGATGAAATGTCATACTGCATGGAATTTGCTTTAAAAGAACCCTGGAGTGTGGGAGGGTTTGTGTGGAAGTAAATAAAATCAGCCTCTGCTGGGTAACTTTTAAAGGCAGGCAGTGGGTACATAGGAGTTTAAAACAATTCCCTCCCTTTACCTTTGTGTATATTTGAAAGCTATTGTAATTAAGCTTTAAAAATAATCTAGGTAAAGTACTGGTTAAAAAAAAAAAGTGGTGGCCCATGACCAGCACCTTTTGGACAACTCTGGACTATGACAATCCAAGTCTCTATATTATACAGATTTTTTTTTCTTTTTTCTGTCTCCATTTTTTTTTTTTTTTTTAAGAGGAGTGCAGTGCTGCCCAGGCTGGAGTGCAGTGGCCCAATCACAAGCCTCTAACTCCTGACCTCAAGCAATCCTCCTGGCTCAGCTTCCTGAGTAGCTGGGACTACCACCACACCTGGCTTAAAACATTTTGAATCATGGTAAAACGCACATAAAACATGACATCTTAGCTATCTTTTTTTTTTTTTTTTTGAGACAGAGTCTTGCACTGTCGCCCAGGCTGAGATACAGTAGCCCTCTCTCTGCCCCCTGCAAACTCTGCCTCCTAGGTTCAAGGGATTCTCATGCCTCAGCCTCCTGAGTAGCTGGGATACAGGCGTGCACCACTGCGCCTGGATAATTGTTGTATGTTTAGTAGAGATGGGGTTTTGTCATGTTGGCCAGGCTGGTCTTGAACTCCTGGCCTCATGGGATCCACACACCTCAGTCTCCCAAAGTGCTGGGAGATTTCAGGCATGAGCCACCACACCTGGCCTCTTAACCATCTTAAAGTGTACAGTTCAGTGGTGTGAAGCACATTCACACCATTGTGCCACCCATCCCCAGAGCTCTCTTCGTATTGCTGTTGTAGTTTCACAATGACTGCTCCAGACTTCTTCCACCCCCAACCGCTTGCCATCAATCACTGCAACTGAGGGACTGCAGCCCAGGAGTTCCTGAGCAAAGTACCCTGTTACCATCTGGGGTGGCGGCTCCACCTGGACTTAGCTGTGGGGCTGGTCCAGGTTTCCAGCGGCCTGTAATCCCAGCACTTAGGGAGGTCGAGGCAGGTAATCTCATACCTGTAATCCCAGTGGCGTGTGAGTGGGTCAGTTGGACTGCCTGGACTTGCGGGGCGTGAGTCCTCACGGGCTCCTGAAGGTCTGAACTCTGCTTGGGAGCAGGCACCTGAGCAAGTCATGGCAGCTCTCAACTTCCACCCCAACCTCCTGCCTGGGGCTGCCCCAGTCACCCCTGGGGGTGGGGGGACCCATGGCAGAGGAAGCAGGAGGAGTGAACGAAGGCTCCTCCCCAGCTCAGCTGACTCAGGTCCAGGAGTCCACTTTGACCCCAGGTACAAGAGTGGGGAGGGCTAGGGAGGCTGGGTGGGTGCACAGCCCCACTGGCTCCACCCCACAGCCACAATGCCCCTCTGTGACACAGCTTTAGAACAATCTTGGGATGGATGTGGCGACTCACAGCTGTAATCCCAGCACTTTTGAAAGCTGAGGCAGGAGGATTGCTTGAGCCCAGGAGTTTGAGACCAGTTTGGGCAACATAGACCTTGCCTCTATTTTACAAAAAAAAATTTTTTTTTTTGAGATGGTGTTTTGCTCTTGTCACCCAGGCTGGAGTGCAATGGTGTGATCTCGGCTCACTGCAACCTCCACCTCCCAGGCTCAAGTCATTCTCCTGCCTCAGCCTCCTGAGTAGCTGAGATTATAGGCATGCGCCACCACACCTGGTTAATTTTGTATTTTTAGTAGAGACGGGTTTCGCCATGTTGGCCAGGCTGGTCTCGAACCCCTGACCTCAAGTGATTTACCTGCCTCGACCTCCCGAAGTGCTGGGATTATAGGCATGATCCACCACACCCAGCCTAAAAAGCAATTTTTAAAATAAATTTAAAAATTTAAAAGACCAGTCTTGGAGGACTGGCAGAGCTAGGGCCGGCACCAGGAGTTATCTGTTAGCCTGCACTTTGCAAGGTCTGAAATCCTTGGATGATGCCTCTCCAGGAACGCCCAGCTCTCCTCCTTCAGGCTGGGGCCTGGCCCAGCTCCAGGGGAGAGAGGACAAGGGAGGGCAAGGAGTGAAGGGCGGCCAGGGGACACACAGCTGTCAGGTCCCTGGACATGCCCAGGGGATGCTGCCTGCTTTACAAATGAAGAATCCGAGGCTCAGGAAGGTCACCAGGAAGTCACGGACAGGACTGGGATTCAGAGCCAGGGCTGCCTTGCTTCAGCTCCTCCTCCTGGTTAGAAAACCATCCTGAATTGTCTTTTTGCAGATGGTGGCTTGGAGCTGGGCATGGCCAACAACTGTCAGGCACTGGAATAGGAACTGGGGGAGTCTGGACATGCGCTGGCCACCAGTCCCCCACATTCAGGGCTCACTGTCTCTTGAGGGTGACAGAGGATAATGTACTGTGACAAGCGCCATCACAGCAAAGAAATAGAAAAAGCCCGGAGCAGCAAGAGGATGGGGTGATTAATTTTGCCTTGAGGGT
>NW_022329692.1:21179-31283 GCF_002776525.5 Piliocolobus tephrosceles | reverse complement strand
ACCCTCAAGGCAAAATTAATCACCCCATCCTCTTGCTGCTCCGGGCTTTTTCTATTTCTTTGCTGTGATGGCGCTTGTCACAGTACATTATCCTCTGTCACCCTCAAGAGACAGTGAGCCCTGAATGTGGGGGACTGGTGGCCAGCGCATGTCCAGACTCCCCCAGTTCCTATTCCAGTGCCTGACAGTTGTTGGCCATGCCCAGCTCCAAGCCACCATCTGCAAAAAGACAATTCAGGATGGTTTTCTAACCAGGAGGAGGAGCTGAAGCAAGGCAGCCCTGGCTCTGAATCCCAGTCCTGTCCGTGACTTCCTGGTGACCTTCCTGAGCCTCGGATTCTTCATTTGTAAAGCAGGCAGCATCCCCTGGGCATGTCCAGGGACCTGACAGCTGTGTGTCCCCTGGCCGCCCTTCACTCCTTGCCCTCCCTTGTCCTCTCTCCCCTGGAGCTGGGCCAGGCCCCAGCCTGAAGGAGGAGAGCTGGGCGTTCCTGGAGAGGCATCATCCAAGGATTTCAGACCTTGCAAAGTGCAGGCTAACAGATAACTCCTGGTGCCGGCCCTAGCTCTGCCAGTCCTCCAAGACTGGTCTTTTAAATTTTTAAATTTATTTTAAAAATTGCTTTTTAGGCTGGGTGTGGTGGATCATGCCTATAATCCCAGCACTTCGGGAGGTCGAGGCAGGTAAATCACTTGAGGTCAGGGGTTCGAGACCAGCCTGGCCAACATGGCGAAACCCGTCTCTACTAAAAATACAAAATTAACCAGGTGTGGTGGCGCATGCCTATAATCTCAGCTACTCAGGAGGCTGAGGCAGGAGAATGACTTGAGCCTGGGAGGTGGAGGTTGCAGTGAGCCGAGATCACACCATTGCACTCCAGCCTGGGTGACAAGAGCAAAACACCATCTCAAAAAAAAAAATTTTTTTTTGTAAAATAGAGGCAAGGTCTATGTTGCCCAAACTGGTCTCAAACTCCTGGGCTCAAGCAATCCTCCTGCCTCAGCTTTCAAAAGTGCTGGGATTACAGCTGTGAGTCGCCACATCCATCCCAAGATTGTTCTAAAGCTGTGTCACAGAGGGGCATTGTGGCTGTGGGGTGGAGCCAGTGGGGCTGTGCACCCACCCAGCCTCCCTAGCCCTCCCCACTCTTGTACCTGGGGTCAAAGTGGACTCCTGGACCTGAGTCAGCTGAGCTGGGGAGGAGCCTTCGTTCACTCCTCCTGCTTCCTCTGCCATGGGTCCCCCCACCCCCAGGGGTGACTGGGGCAGCCCCAGGCAGGAGGTTGGGGTGGAAGTTGAGAGCTGCCATGACTTGCTCAGGTGCCTGCTCCCAAGCAGAGTTCAGACCTTCAGGAGCCCGTGAGGACTCACGCCCCGCAAGTCCAGGCAGTCCAACTGACCCACTCACACGCCACTGGGATTACAGGTATGAGATTACCTGCCTCGACCTCCCTAAGTGCTGGGATTACAGGCCGCTGGAAACCTGGACCAGCCCCACAGCTAAGTCCAGGTGGAGCCGCCACCCCAGATGGTAACAGGGTACTTTGCTCAGGAACTCCTGGGCTGCAGTCCCTCAGTTGCAGTGATTGATGGCAAGCGGTTGGGGGTGGAAGAAGTCTGGAGCAGTCATTGTGAAACTACAACAGCAATACGAAGAGAGCTCTGGGGATGGGTGGCACAATGGTGTGAATGTGCTTCACACCACTGAACTGTACACTTTAAGATGGTTAAGAGGCCAGGTGTGGTGGCTCATGCCTGAAATCTCCCAGCACTTTGGGAGACTGAGGTGTGTGGATCCCATGAGGCCAGGAGTTCAAGACCAGCCTGGCCAACATGACAAAACCCCATCTCTACTAAACATACAACAATTATCCAGGCGCAGTGGTGCACGCCTGTATCCCAGCTACTCAGGAGGCTGAGGCATGAGAATCCCTTGAACCTAGGAGGCAGAGTTTGCAGGGGGCAGAGAGAGGGCTACTGTATCTCAGCCTGGGCGACAGTGCAAGACTCTGTCTCAAAAAAAAAAAAAAAAAGATAGCTAAGATGTCATGTTTTATGTGCGTTTTACCATGATTCAAAATGTTTTAAGCCAGGTGTGGTGGTAGTCCCAGCTACTCAGGAAGCTGAGCCAGGAGGATTGCTTGAGGTCAGGAGTTAGAGGCTTGTGATTGGGCCACTGCACTCCAGCCTGGGCAGCACTGCACTCCTCTTAAAAAAAAAAAAAAAAATGGAGACAGAAAAAAGAAAAAAAAATCTGTATAATATAGAGACTTGGATTGTCATAGTCCAGAGTTGTCCAAAAGGTGCTGGTCATGGGCCACCACTTTTTTTTTTTAACCAGTACTTTACCTAGATTATTTTTAAAGCTTAATTACAATAGCTTTCAAATATACACAAAGGTAAAGGGAGGGAATTGTTTTAAACTCCTATGTACCCACTGCCTGCCTTTAAAAGTTACCCAGCAGAGGCTGATTTTATTTACTTCCACACAAACCCTCCCACACTCCAGGGTTCTTTTAAAGCAAATTCCATGCAGTATGACATTTCATCCATAGATGCTTCAGTGCACACAATTTAAACTCTAATAATTATGCTTATATTTTTTTAATTTTAATTTTAATTTTTATTACTGTTTTTTGAGACAGTCTCGTTCTGTCGCCAGGCTAGAGTGCAATGGCGTGATCTTGGCTCACTGCAACCTCTGCCTCCTGGGTTCAAACGATTCTCCTGCCTCAGCCTCCTGAGTAGCTGGGACTACAGGCGCCCGCCACCACGCCCGGCTAATTTTTGTATTTTTAGTACAGACAGTGTTTCACCATGTTGGCCAGGATGGTCTCGATCTCCTGACCTTGTGATCCGCCCTTCTCGGCCTCCCAAAGTGCTGGGATTACAGGCATGAGCCTCCACACCTGGCCTGTATTTTTATTTTTTACTTTTTTTCTTTTACTTTTTTTTTGTTTAACTTTTAACCTCTGTTGGACTTTATATTTTATTATTATTATTTTATTTTATTTTTTATTTTTTGAGACAAAGTCTCACTCTGTTGCTCAGGCTGGAGTGCAGTGGTGCGATCTCAGCTCACTGTAACCTCCACCTCCCAGGCTCAAGCAACTCTCCTGTCTCAGCCTCCTGAGTAGCTGGGACTACAGGCACAGGCCACCATGCCCGGCTAATTTTTGTGTTTTTAGTAGAGATGGGGTTTCACCATATTGGTCAAGCTGGTCTCGAACTCCTGACCTCAGGTGATCCACCTGCCTCAGCCTCCCAAAGTGCTGGGATTACAGGCATGAGCCACCACGCCCAGCCTATTTATTTATTTTAGAGACAGGGTCTTCCTCTGTTGCCCAGGTTGAAGTGCAGTGGTGAAGTCATAGCTCACTGCAGGCTCAAACTCCTGGGCTTAAGAGATCCTCCTGCCATGGCCTCCCGAAGTGCTGGGATTACAGGCATGGGGCCGGTGCCTGGTCTAAATTGTAATAATTTTACAGTTTGCCTCAAACAAGGACTGATGTCTGGGCAAGGTCTGCTGGGGGCCTCCCACATGCAGGCAGTCTCTGTGCTGTGCCCTCTACCAGCGCTGAGGGTCACTTGCCCACAGGCACCGCTCTCTTTTCCCCTTTGGGGAAGGCCAGGAGAAGTGAATTTTGAGGTTACCTGAAGGACTTCTATGTGTTTGGAAAAGGGTGTTCAGCTGAAGCTGATGGCCTCGTGCCCAAAGGGGAACACTTCCCATTGGCCTGTGGAAGCCACAGGCCTGACAGTGGGGTCCTGGTCTTGGGGGTCTCAGCCACCTGGTCACCCATTCCCCCCTCACTTAGGCATCCATCTAGCAGGCTGCTTACACCTCCTTCCATCTGTCTGTGTTCAGCCAATCAGGCAAGCCAGGGTTACAGCCCTCCGTGCCCTGGGCCCTGGCTCCATGAAGCACCATGGGCCTTGGAAGACCTCCCCAAATCATCCCGTCTCCCCAGTATCTTCTGCCAAGGCAGGAGTTTCCCCGGGACCCTGACTGGTCCACTTCCTTGGCAGAGTTTGTAGCTGTGCCTGACACAGCCCACCTACCTGGCTTCTGTCCCAAACCCGCAGCCAGGCCATGTGACAGCCGCTGCCTGTGCCCAAACATTCATCCAGCCCCACCCAGGAGAGCCAGACACTCACACAATCTCACCCACACATCCTCACCCGCCTGGCCTTGCCGCGCCCCCCCCCCCCCCCCCCCCCCAACCCACCGGGGCAGCAACTTCCTCTACCTTCTGCTTGCTCCACCTCCTCCTAGAGCTGGGTCACACACAGTTTCCCACGCCCTTGGCAGGTTGGTCATGGCCCTGGCAGGTCTGAGGACAGGATGGGCACAGGACTGTGTGCAGCATAGAAAGGTCAGGGAGTGTAGCCTCCTACTCTGTGCCAGCTACCAGCCCCTGGAGCTTATTAGGCTGATGGGGACAAAGAATGCACCAGAGGGGACAGTGACCAGCCTGGGCAACAGAGCAAGACCCTGTCTCAAAAAGGAAAAAAAAAAAAAAAAAAAAAAAATAAGGAGGAAGGGGATTGGGCAGAGGGCACCAGCAGAGGAGCTCTGGATCTAAGTGCCTGACAGAGGAGTCCCCGTTACACAGAAAAGGCCCTGATACCACTTGCTTAGTCACTGGCCAGCAGGGAAGAGGGTGACCTCGATCTGAGAGCTGAGGGGACCCCGAAGGTGCTGACAGCTGGGCAGTGATGAGTCCTTCTGAAGGGGCATCTCGCCTTCCCCACCCGGTCATGCTGGGCCAGGCCGGGTAGCAGATGACCTGGGCTGCAGACATTAAGCCTTTAGAATGGAAGCTGGGTGACGGCAGGACTGCGGCCAGCTAGACTCTGTCACCCCCAGTCTGTCACAGGCCAGGACCCACAAGGCCCTCGGCATGCTGAAATGAATGTGTGCAGGAGTGAGGGAATGAACTTCCTCGAAAGAATCCTGGCGTGGGGCAGGGTGCGGTGGCTCATGCCTGTAATCACAGCCCTGCGGGAGGCCAAGGCGGGTGGATCATGAGGTCAGGAGTTTGAGTCCAGCCTGACCAACATGGTGAAACGCCATCTCTACTAAAAATACAAAAATCAGCCGGGTGTGGTGGTGTGCTCCTGTAATCCCAGCTACTTGGGAGGCTGAGGCAGGAGAATGGCTTGAACCTGGGAGGCGGAGGTTGTGGTGAGCCAAGATCGCACCATGGCACTCTCGGCTGGATGACAGAGTGAGACTCCTTCTCAAAAAAAACAAAAAACAAAAACAAAAAAAACAACCACCAAGAATCCTGGCATGGTGGTGAGATTCTGGAACTTGGCCTCAGGGACCTGCATTCACATTCAGCCCTAGCCCTTCTTAGCTGTGTGACCTTTGACCTGCCCTAGGCCTTAATTTCCCTGTTGGTGAAATGAGAGTGATGATGCCTGTCATGATATTTCATTTCATTTTCTTTTCTTTTCTTTTCTTTTTTTTTTTTTTGAGACAGAGTCTCCCTCTGTCACCCAGACTGGAGTGCAGTGGCACAATCATGGCTGACTGCAACCCCTGCCTCCTGAGATCAATCGATTCTTGTGCCTTAGCCTCCCAAGTAGCTGAGACTACAGGCATGTGCCACCACGCCCGGCTAATTTTTTTGTAGTTTTAGTAAAGACAGGGTTTCGTCATGTTGGCCAGGCTGGTCTCGGACTCCTGACCTCAACTGATCCACCGCCTTGGCCTCCCAATATGCTGGGATTACAGGCATGCGCCACCGTCCCCGGCTGCCATGATACCTCAATGTAGTGATATAGAATCCTGTGTCTGCCATGACCTTCCTTAGGTGGAGCAGAAAGTGTCACCCCCATGTAAGAGAAGGAACTGGAAGAAAATATGCCGGGATTTGCCTCTGGGTGATTTTTTTTTTTTTTTTTGAGATGGAGTTTCGCCCTTGTTGCCCAGGCTGGAGTGCAGTGGCATGATCTCGGCTCACCGCAACCTCTGCCTCCCAGGTTCAAGCGATTCTCCTGCCTCAGCTTTCCTGAGTAGCTGGGATTACAGGCATGAGCCACTATACCCAGCTAATTTTGTATTTTTCATAGAGACGGGGTTTCTCCATGTTGGTCAGGTTGGTCTCGAACTCCTGACCTCAGGTGATCCGCCTGCCTCAGCCTCCCAAAGTGCTGGGATTACAGGTGTGAGTCACCATGCCCAGCCTATTTATTTAGGCCTTTCTTTTTCTTTTTCTTTTTCTTTTTTTTCAGGCTTAATTCACTTTATTTTTCTTGTATAAAAACCCTATGTTGTAGCCACAGCTGGAGCGTGGGTCCGCTGCACAGAGACTCTGGTGTGGGTCTTGACAAGGTGGTCAGTGAATTCCTGATAGGAAGACTTGGTAAATACAGTCTCCTTCCAGAGGTCAGGGTCAGGTAGCTGTAGGTCTTAGAGATGGCATCAAAGGTGGCCTTGGCGAAGTTGCCCAGGGTGGCAGTGCAGCCCCGGGCTGAGGTGAAGCAGTCATCAATACCAGCCATCATGAGCAACTTCTTAGGCACAGGCACTGAGACGATACCAGTGCCCCAGGGTGCAGGGATGAGGCGCACCACCAGCACAGAGCCGCAGCAGCCTGTCACCTTGCAAGGGACAGTGTGGGGCTTGCCGATCTTGTTCCCCCAGTAGCCTCTGCGCACAGGGACAATGGAGAGTTTGGCCAGGATGATGGCCCCACGGATGGCGGTGGCCACCTCCGTGGAACACTTAACACCAAGGCTGACATGGCCATTGTAGTCCCCGATAGCAACAAAGGCCTTGAACCTGGTGTGCTGGCCAGCGCGGGTCTGCTTCTGCACCGGCATAATCTTCAAAACCTCATCTTTGAGAGAGGCCCCCAAGAAAAAGTCAATGGTCTCAGGTTCCTTAATGAGCAGGGAGAAGAGGTAGATCTCCTCCAGGGACTCGATCTTCAAGTCCTTGACCAAGCAGCCCAGCTTGGTGACGGGCATCCACTCCTATGCTCGGCCTTGCCTCTGCCAGCTCCGCGACCTCCGCCCCCATGCCACTGCCGAAACCTCCGCGGAAGCCACCGCGATTCCCCATCCCAGGGCCACCAGGACCTCTGGGCCCCCCTCCCCCCGCCCGCTGCACCGGCACATCCGCCATTTGGTGTTTTCTTGGAGCTTTTTTTTTTTTCTGCAGAGGCAATCTCGCTGTGTTGTCCAGACTGGAATGCAGTGTTGCAATCTCCGCTCACTGCAAGCTCTGCCTCCTGGGTTCATGCCATTCTCCTGCCTCAGCCTCCCTGGTAGCTGGGACTACAGGCGCCGGCCACCACACCCGGCTAATTTTTTGTATTTTTTGTATTTTTAGTAGAGTTGGGGTTTCATGTGTTAGCCAGGATGGTCTCGATCTCCTGACCTCATGATTGACCTGCCTTGACCTCCCAAAGTGCTGGGATTACAGGCGTGAGCCACCGCGCCTGGCCTGTTTTAAGTTTTATTTTGAAATAGTTTTAAGATACAGAGAAAAGTTGCAAAAAATAGTATAGAATTCCTTCTGTAAACCAAAATGTGTAAGACAGGTCTCAATCGATATGAAATTTTATTTTGCCAATGTTAAGGGCATGCCCAGGAACGAGGTCTGTGCCTCTCTCCACAGATGATTTTGAGGGCTTCCCTATGAAAGGGGAAAAGCGGGCTGGAGGGAAAGAGGGAGGGTGTCATGGGAATCCACATGTTGCAAGAGGAGCAGGCAGGGTGTAAAGCCTTAGTTTGAATTTTTTTTTTTTTTTTTTTTTGGAGGCAGGGTCTCACGTCTGTCACCCAGGCTGCAGTGCAGTGACACAATCACAGCTCACCACAGCCTCAACTTTGGAGCTCAGGTGATCCTCCCACCTCAGCCTCCCTGTAGCTGGGAGTGCAGGCACATACCACCATGCCTGGCTAATTTTTGTATTTTTTGTAGAGACGAGATCTCTCCATGTTGCCAGTCTCTTCTCAAACTCTTGGGTCCAAGTCATCCGCCTGCCCCAGCCTCCCAAGTGCTGAGATTACAGGCTTGAGCTGCCGCGCCCGGCCAGCCTTAGTTTCCTTTCACACCTTATATCTTTCACTCAGCCTCGCCCAGTGTTAACATCTTATGTAATCATAGCACTAAGATCAAAATGAGGAAATTAACATCAGTACAATACTATAAACTCCAGTCTTTATGGTTTTTTCAGAGACAGGGTCTCCCTCTCTCCAGGCTGGAGTGCAGTGACCTGATCACAGCTCACTGTGGCCTCGACCTCCCAGACCAAATGGATCCTTCTACCTCAGCCTCCAGAGTAGCTGGAACTACAAGTAAGTGCCACCTCACCCAGCTAATGAAAAAAAATAGTTTTTGGCCAGGCGCGGTGGCTCACACCTGTAATCCCAGCACTTTGGGAGGCCGAGTTGGGTGAATCATGAGGTCAGGAGATCAAGACCATCCTGGCTAACATGGTGAAACCACATCTCTACTAAAAACACACAGGCACACACACACACAAATTAGCCGAGAGTGGTGGCGGGCACCTGTAACCCCAAATACTCAGGAGGCTGAGGCGGGAGAATGGCATGAACCCAGGAGGCGGAGCTTGCAGTGAGCTGAGATTGCACCGCTGCACTGCACTGCACTTCACATACAAAAAAAAAAATTTTTTTTTTTTTTTTTTGAGACGGAGTCTCACTCTGTCACCCAGGCTGGAGTGCAGTTGTGCGATCTTGGCTCACTGCAAGCTCCACCTCCCGGGTTCACGCCATTCTCTTGCCTCAGCCTCCTGAGTAGCTGGGACTATAGGCACCTGCCACCATGCCCGGCTAATTTTTTTGTATTTTTTAATAGAGATGGGGTTTCACCATGTTAGCCAGGATGGTCTCGATCTCCTGACCTCATGATCCATCCGCCTCAGCCTCCCAAAGTACTAGGATTACAGGCGTGAGCCACCACACCTGGCCAAAAAAAATATATATATATTTTTATATATAAATAAAATATATATTTTATTTTTATATAAAATATAAAAATTTTATATAAATTTTTATATAAATTTATATATAAATATATATATTTATATTTAAATAAAATATATAAATTATATTATTTTATATAATATAATTATGGCACTGTGGCTCTCGCCTGTAATCCCAACACTTTGGGAGACTGAGGCAGGAGGATCGCTTGAGCCCAGGGATTTGAGACCAGCCTGAGCAACATGGTAAAACCCTTCCTCTGCAAAAACTACAAAAATTAGCTGGGCATGTTGGCCGCACCTGTAGTCCCAGCTACTTGAGAAGCTGAGATGGGAGGATGTCTTGAGCCCAGGAAGTCGAGGCTGCAGTGAGCTGAGATTGTGCCAGCTGCACTCCAGCTTAGGTAACAGAGGTGAGACCCTATCTCAAATAAAAAGCATTTTTTTTTTTTGAGACAGAATCTTGCTCTATCACCCAGGGTGGAGTGCAGTGGCGTGATCTCGGCTCACTACAACCTCCACCTCACGGGTTCAAGTGATTCTTGTGCCTCAGTCTCCCAAGTAGCTGGAGCTACAGGTGCCCACCGCCATGCCCGGCTGATTTTTGTATTTTTAGAAGAGACAGGGTTTTGCCATGCTGGCCATTCTGGTCTTGAACTCCTGACCTTAGATGATCCACCCGCCTTGGCCTCTCAAAGTGCTGGGATAACAGGCATGAGCCACCACACCCAGCCGAAAAAAAAAATTTTTAATTTATTTAGAAACGGGGGTCACACCATGTTACCTAGGTGGTCTAGAACTCCTGGCCACAAGCTATCTTCCCACCTCAGCCTTCTGAGTAGCTGGCACTACAGGCACCAGCAACCAGGCCCAGCTAAGCTTTACAGAGATTTAACCAGTTTTTTCATTAATGTCCATTTTCTGGTCCAGGATCCAACCTGGCATTGCTTTTAGCTGTCATGGCTCCTTAGTGTCCTCCAGTCCCTGAGGGTTCCTCAGTCTTTTCTCGTCTTTTGAGACTCACTTTTTGAGGAGTGCTGGTCAGAGGCTTTTAGAGTATCCCTCAGCTCATGCTGGAGGAGGCTCTGTGGTATGGGGAAGGTTGACACCGAGGTGTACCCGCAGTGCATATCCAGA
>NW_022329692.1:0-16179 GCF_002776525.5 Piliocolobus tephrosceles | reverse complement strand
CATTCCATCCTGGGTGACAGAAGGAGACCCTGTCTCAAAAATAAATAAATAAATAAAATAAAATCCAAAACATTTTGGTGAAATAGCTAGGTATGGTAACTCACGCCAGTAGCCCCAGCCACCCTGGAGGCTGAGGCTAGAGGATTGCTTCAGACTCCCAGGAGTTAAGAGTCTGCAGTGAGCTATACTGGCGCCACTGCACTCCAATCTGGGTGACAGAGTGAGACCCTGTCTCTAAAAACAAAGAGTGCATGGGGCAATGTCATTCCCCAGTCCCCCATTTCCCTTTCTGGAGGAACCGATGTTACTAGCTTCTTGCATGTCCTTCCAGAGACATCCTCCATGTACACTGAAAATAGGTATATCTGCTCTCCGCCTACTTGCTTTTGTTAACAGAGAGCAGCACAGCATAGGCAGGGTTTCTGTCGCTTGTTTTCTGTTACCTATTAGAATATCTTGGAGATTGTTAATATTGGTCCCTAGAGAGTTCTCTCTCTCTCTTTTTTTTTTTTTTTTAGGTCTGCTATGTGACATCCCACTATGTGGACCCAACCTAACATAATTTATTTACCCAGTCTCCTACTGATGGGATGTAGATCATTACCAGTCTTAGGTTTCGTTTTTGAGATGGAGTTTTGCTCTTGTTGCCCAGGCTGGAGGGCAATGGCATGATCTCGTCTCACCGTAACCTCTGTCTCCTGGGTTCAAGCGATTCTCCTGTCTCAGCCTCCCAGGTAGCTGGGATTACAGGCATGTGCCACCACGCCCTGCTAATTTTGTATTTTTAGTAGAGACGGGGCTTATTCCTGTTGGTCGGGCTGGTCTTGACTCCTGACCTCAGGTGATCCGCCTGCTTCAGCCTCCCAAAGTGCTGGGATTACAGGCGTGAGCCACTGTTCCCGGCCAGTCTTGGGTTGTAATAAACAGTAGTGCAAAGGAAAACTTTGTACACACATCATCTCACACATGTGTGAGAATGCAGTTGAGTCAGAAGCTATGTGGACGTGGAATTTGGGTAGGGATTGCTATCAAACCACCACAGAGGTGGCACCAATTTACATTGCAGCAGCCATGCCTGACAGGGGTGGGAATGGGAATTTGTGCTAGGGGCTGCTTACAAGGGTATGTTCAGTTTGTGATAATTCACTGAGCACTAGACTTACGTATACATGTGAGGCCAGGCACAGTGGCTCACGCCTCTAATCCCAGCAACTTGACAGGCCAAGGTGGGCGGACTGCCTGAGCCCAGGAGTTCAAGACCAGCCAAGGCAACATAAGGAAACCCTGTCTCTACAAAAAATACAAAAATGAGCCAGCCATGGTGGTATGTACCTGTAGTCCCAGCTACTTGAAAGACTGAAGTGGGAGGATTGCTTGAGCCTGGGTGGTTGAGGCTGCAGTGAGCTGTGATTTTGCCACTGCACTCTAGCCTAGGTGGTAGATTCAGACTCTGTCTCAATAAGTAAATAAATACATTAATTAAATTAAATTTAAAAATATATACATATGCTTTGGGCACTTTTCTTTTTCCTCTCTTTCTCTCTTTCTTTCTTTCTTTTGCCAGAGTCTCGCTCTGTCACCCAGACTGTAGTGCAGTTGTATGATCTCACCTCCCTGCAACCTCCGCCTCCTGGGTTCAAGTGAGTCTCATGCCTCGGCCTCCCCAGTAGCTGGTATTATAGGCACGTGCCACCACGCTTGGATAATTTTTGTGTTTTTAGTAGAGATGGGGTTTCACCATGTTGGCCAGGCTGGTCTCGAACTCCTGACCTCAAGTGATCCACCCGCCTCAGCCTCCCTAAGGGCCAGGATTACAGGCGTGAGCCACTGTGCCCAGCCAGCTTTGGGAGATTTTCTGTGTGTATGTTACACTTCAATGAAAAGGTTTTAAAAACTCCATAAACATTCAAATTAAAACAACAAAATCATGCCCTTTAGTAGTCAGGGGAGGGAAGTGTGGGGAGAAAGGACTGGTTACATTCTCGTCCACACTGGGATGTTTCTGAGGCTTGCCCTTCCAACAAGGCTGAGAGTGGCTGCCTCTAAGTGAGGGAAACCTGGGAGCGGGAGCCCAGGGCAGGGTGGCCCCTGACTGGTGACAACCATCCTCTCTCATTACTTCCTGCTGTTTGGTCCCCCTTCCTCATGTCTTGACAGCCATCATAGCAACATGTTACTTTACGAACCCCCGAGACTAGAGGGGCCTGCAGGAGAATGCGTTTAGGGAGAGCCATGTTTCTGCCCCACACTGGCCTGTTGGGTCCACCTGCTGCCCTGCCAGGAATATGAGAGAAGTCACCTGTGGAAACCTGGGGCCCTGGAGGTTAAACCTGCCCTGTCTGTCCAGGATGGTTCCTTTCACTCATTTATTTATTTTTGTTGTTTTGTTTTTTGAGACAGGGTCTCACTCTGTTACCCAGGCTGGAGTACAGTGGTGTGATCATGGCTCCCTGCAGCCTCAAGCTCCTGGGCCCAAGCGATCTTCCCACCTCAGCCTCCCAGGTAGCTGGGACCACAGGTGCGCACCATTCCAGACCCAGCTAATTACCACAGGTGCGCACCACTCCAGACCCCAGCTAATTACCACAGGTGCGCACCACCCTAGACCCAGCTAATTAAAAAAAAAAATTAGTAGAAATGGGGTTTTACTATGTTGCCCAGGCTGGTCTTCAACTCCTGAGCCCAAGCAATCATCCTGCCTTGGCCTCCCAAAGTGTTGGGATTTCAGGCGTGAGCCACTGCACTGGGCCACACTGGTTCATTGTAGGCGTTGCCTCTGAAATTGCTCACTCAGCCACTCCTCAGCGCCAGCAGTGCTGGTCCTCTCCGAGCCACTTTCCCATCTCTCTCGGTTTCCTGCCCATGTCCTTCCAGAAATGTAACTGGAGCTCACATGTACCTGGGCAGCTTAGAGACTCCCTACATCGGACAGGAAGATTTCAGCCCCTTGTCTTCTCACCTTTGAGAGGTGATTCAAAAGTCCTGAAAGAAAATGCAGGTAAATGTGAAAACCAAAGGAATAGAGTGAGACTATAGAGTGAGACGGAGTGGGGGGGCTCTTAAATCCGTTTGTTCTGGGCTCGAATCCCACTGTGGAATTTATATGTAGCATGTGACCCTCAGCCTCAGCTTACACTCTCTAAAATGGGGGCGGTGGGCTCTGTCTCGCAGGGTTATGAAGAACCAAGGAAATGGTGTTTTCATGGGGGCTGGCAGTGGCAGAACACAGAACGCCGTCTTCAAACCCAAAGAGGCTCTGAAAATAAGAATCTGAATAGGATAGTGAGGGGCCTAGAAATGCCCTGTGAGGAAAAGAGTAAGAGACCCAGTCTCTGAAGAGTGGCCACAGAGGAGGGAGGACCGACGTGAATCCAGCACGTGAGCCCGGGAGATGACACATCCAGAACCAGTGGGTGCAAGGCCCAGGGCAACCGACGTCTTCTCCACTGAAGGGGTTTTGGCAGAGTTGTCTAAAACTCAGCACTATACCTTACTACAGACCGTGTTCCCCACCAGAACCTTACTACAGACCGTGTTCCCCACCAGAAGAATTGAGCTCACTTACGCAGTCAACAAATACCACCTATGGGCTGTCCCCATGTGGATGTCAGCTGGGCTCTGCAACTTCATAGGTCCTGAGCAAGATGCTTGATTTCCCCCTTCCAACCTGTCTTCTTCACTGCAGTCTATGCTACGACCCTCCAGTCCATAGTGGAAGCACAAACCCGGTAGTAGCCTCACTTTCTTCCCTCACCTCGTATCACACCCCTCCCATCCCATTCACGAGCAAACTCTATAGATTCCCTCTCCAGATACATCTCACATCCCTCCACTTCTTTCATCTCTGCAGCCTTCAGTGCTAGCGCCTGCCCTCTTCCACCTGGCTTACTGCAGGAACCACCCAGCTTGCTTCCTTGCTTCCTGTCTCACTCCACCTAGTCCATTCTCTACACAGCAGCCCAAGTGGCTTTCTAAGCCTTGAATCTGGTCATGTTCCTTCTCTGCTTCATTCTTTCCAGTGGCTTCCCACAGCTCCCTCTTTACCATGTCCTGTCAGGTCATAGCTGCCGTGGCTCCAGCCTGATTCTGACCTCATCTTCTCCCACTGTCCCATTATTCAAGCTCCAGTCCCACTGGCCCACTGCAGGGCCTTTACACTTGCTGCGTCCCTGTGGTCCTTACCTAGGGTAATTTTTCTGTAGAGCATAGGCCTCAGGGAACATACCGTAAGTCAGTGCTTCCCAACCATTTTAACATCAGGACATTCAGAAATTTTACTTCGTTTGAGGCTGGGCACAGTGGCTCACACCTGTGATCCCAACACTTTAGGAGGCTGAGACAGGCAGACGACCTGAGGCTGGGAGATCGAGACCAGACTGGCCAACACGGTGAAACCCCGTCTCTATGAAAAATACAAAAATTAGCCGTCTGTGGTGGCACACATCGGTAATCCTAGCTACTGGGGAGGCTGAGGCAGGAGAATCACTTGAACGTGGGAGGTGGAGGTTGCAGTGAGCCGAGAGCGCAGCACTGCACTCCAGCCTGGGCAACAGAGCAAGATTCCATCTCAGAAAAAAAAAGAAAAAAAGAAAAAAAATTTTACTTCATTTGTGTATTTTGAGGCCACGTTAACAGATGACTGAAAGTTAGAGATACTATGCCATCCTGGGAAATTAAACCTTTGTTATTACATAGTGATGTGCTTTGTCTCTTTTTTTTTTTCACTGAGTCTATTTTTGTCTGAGACAGGAAGGAATCCCCTCTCCCACCTGCTAATCTCCCTTTAGTGCCTCTGATTGGCAGAAACTAACAGGAAGTCAGCTGGCAAGGGGGCCTGGAAAATGTGGCTTGCAGACCCTAGCCCCAGCATCTCAGAGCAGATTATAGAAGGGTACAGAGACCTGAGGCAAATAACCAACACTATTATCTGTTGTTTTTATGATTTTCTTGTTGTCTTTGATTTCCTACATTTTCACCATGATCGGTCAAGTGTGAATTTCTTTTTTAAAACTCTGCTTGGCATCTGTTCAAGTTCTTAAATCTATAGATTGCTATCTTCCATCCCTTCAGGAAAATTCTCAACCATAATTTAATATATTGTCTGGTCTGATGGTCTGGTTCCTCTTCTCTTCTTCTGAGACTGCAATTAAACGTATGTAAGATAGTCTCATTGTAACTTCCAGATCTGTAATCTTTTCTTCTGCATTTCACATCCTTGTGTCTCTCTACGCTTGTTTCTGGATTGTTTTTTCTGACCTGCCTTCCAGTTCTCTAACTCATTTTTCAGCCACATCATATCTGCTGTTAAACCTATCCATTGAGCTTATAGTTTTAGTTTGAATTTTTCTTTCTCTTTTTCTTTTTTTGAGACTGAGTCTTGCCGTGTCACCAGGCTGGAGTGCAGTGGTGTGATCTTGGTTCATTGCAGCTTCCGCCTCCTGGGTTCAAGCGATTATCCTGCCTCAGCCTCCCAAGTAGCTAGGACTATAGGCATATGCCACCACGCCTAGCTAAGTTTTTGTATTTTTTTTTTTTTAGTAGAGACAGGGTTTCACCATGTTGGCCAGATGGTCTCAATCTCTTGACCTCATGACCCACCACCTTGGCCTCCCCAAAAATACTGGGATTACAGATGTGAGACACTGTGCCTCGCCTTTAGTTTGAATTTTTTAGTCATAGACTTTTGTTTTGTTTTGTTTTGTTTTTTTGAGACTGAGTCTTGCTCTGTCACCCAGGCTGGAGTGCAGTGGTGCAATCTCTACTCATTGCAACCTTGGCCTCCTGGGTTCAAGTAATTCTCCTGCCACAGCCTCCCGAGTAGCTGGGATTACAGGTGCACACCACTATGCGCAGCTAATTTTTATAAGTTTAGTAGAGACGAGGTTTTGTCATGTTGGCCAGGTGGTCTCAAACTCCTGGCCTCAAGTAATCTCCTTGCCTCAGCCTCCCAAAGTGCTGGGGTTACAGGTGCAAGCCACTGCACCTGGCTGACTTTCTATTTGTTTATTTTTCACATATGTTATATAATTTATAGAGCTTCCAGTTCCTTGCTGAAATTTTCAATTTTGGCATTTAATTTCTTGAACATAATAAGTATAATTTGTTTTACAGTCTGGAGTTCCTCTGGCTCTATTTCTATTGACTGTTATTTTTGATGGTTTTAGCTCAAGAAATCTTGCTTCCTCGTGTGTCTGTTTATTTTTGTATGTTAAACATTGTGATTCTGAAATTATTTGTAGAACTAATTCACCAAAGAGAGTTTTCCTTTCTTTCTTTCTTTTTTTTTTTGAGATGGAGTCTCACTCTGTCGCCCAGGCTGGAGTGCAGTGGTGCAGTCTTGGTTCACTGTAACCTCTGACTCCTGGGTTCAAGTGATTCTCCTGCCTCAGCCTCCTGAGTCGCTGGGATTACAGGTGACCACCACCACACCAAGCTAATGTTTCTATTTTTAGTAGAGATGGGGTTTCATCATGTTGGCCAGACTGGTCTCAAACTCCTGATCTCAAGTGATCCTCTGAACTTGGCATCCCAAAGTGCTGGGATTATAGGTGTGAGCCACCGGGCCTGGCCAAACGGAATTTTTCTATTGCTTTTACCAGGCACCTGGAGGGATCAGCAAACTGAGATCATCAGAGTTCATACTTAGGGTGTGGTGTTTTCTTGGGAACCTGGATGACTCAAACCTGGACTGTCATTCAGGTAAGGACGGCTTTACTTTCAGTTCACCTTTACTTCTGAAATGCAGTCCTTTGGGCCTGAATCGCGTGTGGGAGGTGGCTTATCACCCACAGTCTTGGCAGGCCCCAGACTTAGATGTTTATCTCCAGCCATGCAAAGCCACCAAAAGTGATCTTAGCCTCTCAGCCACTCTTTTCAATTGACAAAAGCTTACAGGGCAACTGCAGCCTCAAGTATCTGGGTCATCTCTGGGGAGTCCTGTTCTCTCTCAGATTCAGCATAGCAATTCTTCACTATTTTGTTAGTTCTTTGATGCTTTTTTTTTGAGATGGAGTTTTGCTTTTTTTTTCACCCAGGCTGGAATGCAAAGGGACAGTTTCAGCTCACTGCAACCTCTGCCTCCTGGGTTCAAGCAATTCTCCTGCCTCAGCCTCCTGAATAGCTGGAATTACAGGCGCCCACCACCATGCCTGGCTAGTTTTTGTATTTTTAGTAGAGATGGGTTTCACAATGTTGGACAGCCTGGTCTCGAACTCCTGACCTCAGGTGATCCACTCGCCTAGGCCTCCCAAAGTGCTGGGATTGGGATTATAGGCTTGAGCCACAGCACCCGGCCTTTTTTTTTTTTGAGACAGAGTCTCACTCTATCACCCAGGCTGAAGTGGTACAGCGCAGCGATCTTGGCTCACTGCAACCTCTACCTCCCAGGTTCAAGCTGTTTTCCTGCCTCAGCCCCCTGAATAGCTGGGATTACAGTTGCCTGCCACCATGCGCTGCTAATTTTTCTTGTATTTTTAGTAGAGACAGAGTTTCACGATCTTGGCCAGGCTGGTCTCAAACTCCCAACTTCAGGTGATCCACCCACCTTAGCCTCCCAAAGTGCTGGGATTACAGGCATGAGCCACCATACCCAGCCTCTTTGATGCTTTTAAGATTGTGTGTGTCAATTGGACATGGTGGCTCATGCCTGTAATCCCAGCACTTTGGGAGGCTGACCTGGAGGATGGCTTGAGGCCAGGAGTTCAAGGCCAGCCTGGGCTACATGGCGAGACCCCCATCTCTAGAAAAAATATAAAAAATTAGCTGGGAAGGGTGATGTGTGCCTGTAATCCTAGCTGAGGCAGGAGAATCTCGTGAGCCCGGGAGTTTGAGGTTACAGTGAGCTATGATCAGGAGACTGCAGTCCAGCCTAGGTGGCAGAGCAAGACCCTGTCTTTCTTTAAAAAAAAAAAAAAAAGATTTTGTGTGTGTGTGTGTGTGTGTGTGTGTAAATTTTTAAAATGCTTTTGTAGCTGTTTTTACCAGAAGGTTTTGGCCAAAGTACCTAGTCTGCCTTTGCTGAAAGGGGAGGTCCTGGTTTACTATGTCAACTACTTTTATTTTAATTTAGTTTTTTTTTTTTTTTTTTAATTTTTAGAGATGGGGTCTCACTATGTTGCTTAGGCTGGTCTCAAACTGCTGGCCTCAAGCAATTCTCCTGCCTCGGCCTCCCAAAGCACTAGGATTACAGATGTGAGCTTCCCGCCCACTCACTTTTTTAAACTGTTAAACCATGAGTGTGGGGGATGGATCAGGGTACCACAGTGGTTTTGAGGAGACTGGTTGTACGGAGAGCGAGAAGATGCCGTGAGCTTGGATGAGGGCATTGGAAGTAGAGCTGGAAAGAGGACAGATGTGAGAGATACCCTGGCTATTGAGTTGATAGGACTTGACATTAGGTTGTGGTTGGGGGGTGAGAGAAGTGAGGGTGGCAGGTGCCCTCAGTTTTTGGCATGAGTAACTGGATGGTCCCAGTCCAAGACAGGGTGTCTGAAAAGGAGGACAAGTGGATGAAAGAAGGATCAGCAGACCGGGTGTGGTGGCTCTCGCCTGTAATCCCAGCACTTTGGGAGGCCGAGGCAGGAGGATCATTTGAGGTCAAGAGTTCAAGACTAGCTTGGCCAACATGGTGAAACTCTGTCTCTACTAAAAATACAAAAATTTGGCACGCGCCTGTAATCCCAGCTACTTGGGCAGCTGAGGCACAAGAATCTCTTGAACTCGAGAGGCAGAGGTTGCTGTGGACCGAGATTGCGCCACTGCACCCCAGCCTGGGCAACAGAGTGAGACTCTGTTTCAAAAAAAAAAAAAAAAAAGATCAGCAGTTTGCCTTTGGGCATATATGTCTGATGAGGTTTTGGGACATCCAAGTGAGAACGTCCCATGGGCAGTTGGTTATTTGAGTCTGGAATTCAGGTAGTGATGTGTAAAATTAGGAGTTTTCAACAGATGGGGGCATTTTCAGCCTGCTTTAATTGGTGCTTATCTTGAATCGAATTATTTTAATTATAGCCTGAGCAACATAGTGAGACCCTGTCTCTACAAAACATTTTTTGAAATAGCTGGGCATGGTTGTGTGTGCCTGTAATTCCAGCTCCCCGGGAAGCTGAGGCAGAAGAACAGCTTGGGCCCAGGAATTCAAGGCTGCAGTAAGCTATGATCACACCACTGTGCTCCAGCATGGGCGACAGAGCAAGACCCTGTCTCTGAAAAACAGAAAGGAAAGGAAAGAAAGGAATATTTTAATTAGAATATTTGCCAACACTGTTTTGTCAATAAAGCATTCTTGGAACAAGATGCATTAAAGTAAATTAGTTTCTTGATAAAATGTAAATACAGGGCCAGGTGCAGTGGCTCATGCCTGTAATCCCAGCACTTTGGGAGGTTGAGGTGGACGGATCACCTGAGGTTGGGAGTTCAAGACCAGCCTGACCAACATGGAGAAACCCCATCTTTACTAAAAATACAAAATTAGCTGGGCGTGGTGGCGCATGTCTGTAATCCAAGCTACTCCGGAGGCTGAGGCAGGAGAATTGCTTGAACCCGGGAGGTGGAGGTTGCAGTGAGCCAAGATCGCTCCATTGCACTCCAGCCTGGGCAATAAGAGTGAAACTCCATCTCAAAAAAACAAAACAAAACAAAACAAAAACGGCACAGTCAAACCACTTATTTTTTGCAGAAAAAATTTTATTTTGTTGGAAAGTATTTTCACTGGTATCAATTTAATTCAATTTTAATTTTAATTTAATTTGAATTAAATTTAATTTGATTCCATTTAATTTGATTCGATTTTTTTTTTTTTTTTTTTGAGACAGAGTCTCACTCTGTTGCCCAGGCTGGCATGCAGTGGCGTGATCTCAGCTCACTGCAACCTCGGCCTCCCAGGTTCAACCAGTTCTCCTGCTTCAGCCTCCCAATTAGCTGGGATTACAGGTACCTGCCACTACTCCTGGCTAATGTTTGTATTTTTAGTAGAGATGAAGTTTCACCATGTTGGCCAGGCTAGTCTTGAACCCCTGACCTCAGGTTATCCACCCACCTCAGCCTCCCAAAGTGCTGGGATTACAGGTGTGAGCCACCACGCTGGGCCTGATTCAATTTTTAAACAAAATTGATTTCTTCATCATCTGTTTGCCTTTCCTTTTGCAGCCATTGTTTCTACCAAGCTCCAGTCTCTTGGATAGGATTTTGCAGATCTAAGTTATTTAAAGAAGATTTGGCTTTTCTGTCATTTTAAAGTTAATCATAAATTTTACCCAGTGCAGGTTTAGCAGTTGTCAGTTTTATTTTGTGGTGTCGGGTGGAAGAGTGATCATTTCTATGCATTTCTTAGGGAATCCAAGAGAAATTTTTGAGCAGTTTTGTGAACAAGAGAGAGGAGGGGCTGGGCGCGGTGGCTCACGCCTGTAATCCCAGCATTTTGGGAGGCCGAGGCGGGCAGATCACGAGGTCAGGAGATCGAGACCATCCTGGCTAACACGGTGAAAGCCCGTCTCTACTAAAAATACAAAAAATTAGCCAGGCGAGGTGGCGTGAACCCGGGAGGTGGAGCTTGCAGTGAGCCAAGATCGCGCCACTGCACTCCAGCCTGGCGATGCAGACTCCGTCTCAAAAAAAAAACCACCACCACCACCACCACCACCAGGGAGGGGAAGGGAGATTGGGGAAAGTGGGGATGCGCAGTAAAGCACGTCGAAATAGGGTTTAAAAATGCCCTGCTGAAGTCCTCCGTATATTGAACCCCAGGATGGGACGACATGGTCTGGAGAGAACAGAGAACAGGGCTCAAGGTCAAGGCTGGAGGGGCTGCCAGATGTGGGTGCAGACAAAGGAGGAGGGGGACCGGCAAGACCCTTGGGGGGAGCCATCAGGCGGGGAGAAGGAAACCAGGCGCGGGCCCCGCCCCGTTCACCCCATTCCGGAGCGCAGAGCCTGCTGCCTGCAGGGCAGGGACGGAGAAGACACGGGCGGCGAGTGCTTGCTCGTGCTGGCGAGGAGAGGCCAGGGGAAACGACGGGCGCCGGCCTTCCTCATCTCCAGGCGCTGCAGGTGATTCAACCGCCTCTTTTATGCAGGATGACCGCTAGTCTGGGTTTCTGGGGCTCGGTACTCTTGGGAGACATTGCTGCTTTACCATGTTCCACCCCAGCCCACCGTCGGCTTGTTCAGTGTGCCTTGTCCAGTCTGCTGATTTAGCAAATAAAAATACAGAACACTCAAGTAAATTGCAACTGCAGATAACCAGGTTTTCTTTTTCTTTACTTTTCTTCTCCCCCTCCCCCTCCCTCTCCCCCTCCCCCTCCCCCTCCTCCTCCTCCTTCTCCTTCTCCTTCTTCTTCTTTGCTTTTTGAGACAGGGTCTTGCTCTGTCGCCCAGGCTGGAGTGGAGTTCAGTGGCGCCATCAGGCCTCACTGCATCCTTGACTTTCTGGGTTCAAGCGATGCTCCCGCCTCAGCTTCTGCCCGGCTAATTTTTATATTTTTTGTAGAGAAAAGTTTTCCCCGTGTTAACCAGGCTAGTCTCGAACTCCTGGCCTCAAGCAATCCTCCCGCCTCTGCTTCCCAAAGTGCTGGGTAGTATTATAGGTGAGTCACTGCACCTGGCAGCAATCAGTTATTTTTTTATACTTAAAAATTTTTTGGCTGGGCGTGGTGGCTCATGCCTGTAATCCCAGCACTTTGGGAGGCTGAGGCAGACGGATCACAAGGTCAGGAGATCAAGACCATCCTGGCTAACACGGTGAAACCCCGGCTCTACTAAAAAAATACAAAAAAAATTAGCCAGGTGTGGTGGCAGGTGCCTGTAGTTCCAGCTACTTGGGAGGCTGAGGCAGGAGAATGGTGTGAACCCGGGAGGCGGAGGTTGCAGTGAGCCAAGATTGAGCCACTGCACTCCAGCCTGGGCGACAGAGCAAGACTCCTTCTCAAAAAAAAAAAAAAAGAAATTGTTATCCGGCCGGTGCGATGGCTCTTGGCTGTAATCCCAGCACTTTGGGAGGCAGAGGTGGGTGGATCACTTGAGGTCAAGAGTTCAAGACCAGGCTGGCCAACAGGCTAGTAGAGATGAGGTGAAACCCCGTATCTACTAAAAATACAAAAATTAGCTGGGCGTGGTGGCGGATGCCTGTAATCCCAGCTACTCGGGAGGCTGAGGCAGGAGAATCATTTGAACCCAGGAGACGGAGGTTGCAGTGAGCCCAGATCGTGTCACTGCACTCCAGCCTGGGTGTTTCAAAAAAAAAAAAAAAAATTTGTTATCTGAAATTCACATTTAACTGGGCATTCTGCATTTTGTCTGACAACCTTACTTCTCTTCCAGTTCCCCTCCTCTTGCTCTCAGGCCCACCTGAACAATGCAGCCCATTCCCTGTGGGCCGGCTGCTCTGGCTTGCTGGATGAGGCCCTCACTGGGTGGATGCCACCTCCATGCCAGTCACCAGCGTTATCATCAGGCCCATGCTCATCTTTGATCTCGCCATTGATAACCTTCAGGATACATTTGGCAGGCTTTCAAATTAACCACCAGGGAAGGTGAAGGTCTTAGGATTCGGGGCTTATATCCTGTCACAGGAAGAGTAAAGAATCTTCTTGTGAGCTCCTCTGTGAGTTCCTCAAACCGTTAACATACTGATTAATACATAACCTACTGACGCTGACAATGACACTGATCGTTTCCGAATCCTGAAGCTTTGCTGATTGTCCTGCATGAAGAACATTTTAGGCCGGGCACACAGAGGCGCATACCTGTAATCCCAGCACTTCTGAGGGCTGAGGCGGGTGGATCGCTTGAGGCCAGGAGTTCGAGACCAGTCTGGCCAAATGTTGAAACCCTGTCTCTACCAAAAAAATACAAAAATTAGGTGGACGTGGTGGAGCGCACCTGTAGTCCCAGCTACTCAGGAAGCTGAGGTGGGAGGATCGCTTGAACCTGGGAGGCGGAGGTTGCAGTCAGTGAGATGGAGATGGCACTGAACTCCAGCCTGGGCAACAGAATAAGACTCTGTCTCAAAGAAAAAAAATTTTTTAGCCTGCATGTTGTCATCTGCAGCCCATGATTGTAACCTCTGTATTGTACCTCTAATGCAAAAGGACAACTCTGGTATGAGGAGCCCCTCTCTCTTCCCTAAACCTTCTTATAAAAAACCTTCCACCTTGTAGTGGACTCTGGAACACACCCAGCTTCCTGCATTGATCCTCACATTTGGCTTCCAATAAACCTCTATCAAGTCATGTCTGCCCCAACAGCCTTAATTTTGGTCTGATCATCTGAAACTCTGCCCTAGGGAGTGTGAACCGAAGACCCAAAAACCCTGTTTTATTTGACGGCCACGTTTTGTTCAGGAATTTTGACTATAAAGACTGGATTTCTGGCTTATTGAAGCTGTGGCGGCCCCACGCCCGGTTTTCCATTTGGCCTCATCACCAAAAGCTAAGAGTTCCTCTCCTTTTTAGAAAGTTGCTAGTCTCCGCTTCTCCTTAGCCACCCCTATAACCTGTTCTTGCCCTGTGGGAGCTTTTGCTTGACCCCACCTCACAGGCTGGGGTCCAATTCCCCAGCTTGACCCTCAAGTCCTTTCCCACTCAGGCAGCTTCGCCTCTCGCCGCTTTCCCTCCCTATTCCTTTCCTTTTTTCACCTTCCTCTCCTGGCCCAGGGAACACTGGATGACTCCATTGTATGTCCCATGCCACTGGTCTCCCTGTCTCTGCACCTGCAGGCCCCGTCGCCCAACAGGCAGTTCTTCCTGTGGTGACATCCTACTCATTCATCCAGGTCCTGACCACATGCACGTCCCCCAGAGACCCTTGCTTGTCTCCCTGTTGGAAAGTGCTCCCTGATTCCCTCCTCTGGCCACCCACAAAACCACTGCTATCCCTTACCAGCCCTTTTCTACATACACACACACGCACACCACACATATCCCTTACCAGCCCCCTTTACACACACACACACACACACACGGCTCAGCATCCACTGTGTAGATGATGCTGGGGAAGCAACTAGGAAGATGACCTTTGGGAGTGTTTAAGAAAAAGTGAGGCTGGGCGCAGTAGCTCACACCTATAATCCCAGCACTTCGGGAGGCCGAGGTGTGAGGATCACTTGAGCCCAGGAGTTCAAGACCAGCCTGGCCAACACGGCAGGACCCGGTCTCTACAAAAAATTAGCCAGGTGAGGCAGCGCATGCCTGTAGTCTCGGCTACTCTGGAGGATGAGGTGGGAATGTTGTCTGAGCCCGGGAGGTCAAGGCTGCAGTGAGCCGTGTTGGTGCCTGTAGTGAAACAAAACAACCAAAGCAATGTCACCACTGGACCCTCTACTGACTGCCACCCACCCCCGCCAGTCCTTACAGAGCTGGAGCTGGCCACAGGGAGCTCCCTTGGGTGCACACAAGCCCCGTTTCTGTTGCTAGCAGCTACCCAGGCTTCACACTCAGGCCTATGCCCAGGGAAGGGACACTGTAGGTAGAGAGGGGCTGAGGGGGACTTTTGGCAACAAACAAGCTCTTGTGACAGTCCCCCAGGAGAATGAACAGGGAAGGGGGTGGGCGTGAATAGCATCCCCCCGCCCCCCCACCTGCACACCAGATTGGAGTGCAGTGCCGCAATCTCGGCACACTGCAACCTCCGACACCCTGGTTCAAGCGATTCTCCTGCCTCAGTTTTCCGGAGTAGCTGGGATTACAGGCATGCACCACCACGCCCAGCTAATTTTCGTATTTTTAGCAGAGACAGGGTGTCACTGTGTTGGCCAGGATGGTCTTGATCTCCTGATCTCATGATCTGCCCGCCTTGGCCTCCCGAAGTGCTGGGATTACAGTCGTGAGCCACCACGCCTGGCCAAGACTTTTGTTGACTCCAGCATAATTGGAAAACCAGTGGAGTTTTTAAAGCAAAGAAGTTACATAGCAGGTCTGTATTTTGCTAGAATGTAAAACCCATCAGGGCAGGGATTTTGGTCTGTTTTATTTCCAGAACACCTGGTAATAATTGAATAAGTGACTGTGTAATGCATGAGGGAGCGAATGAATGAATGGGTTGCAGGAAGGTAGATCATGCTGGCCACGGTGCAGGGTTTGACTTAAGTGGGCAGAGTCTGGGAAGGGAGGTCAGGAGGCTGGGATACCAGGAGAGAATGAGAAGGACCAGCTGGCGCAGAGAGCAGTTGGGGACAGACTGGAGGGGACAAGTGGAGAGGTTTAGAGGTGACTTTACAATGTACTTCATATTTCAAAAGTCTGGCACAGACTAGCCATTTGTGGACATTCTAGATCTGATCAAAGGCAGAACCACCTGGCCCTTGATTCCAGCCAGACGATGGCTGGCCTGGAATTTCCTCCCCGCTACTGTCGTTCTCACAGCATTTCTTCCCAGTTTACTTGGAGCTTTCGTAGACATTGCCTCATCAGATCCTTATCACAGCCCTGAGAGGGGGGGACTCATTAGCTCCATTTTACAGACTCAGAAACAGAGGCCAAGAGAGGTTATGTGACTTCCCTGGGGTAACACACGGGAGTCATGGAATTCAGATCCAGGTCCACCAGTCTCTGCCTCCAGGGTCCTTTCCACTTCCTCGCTCAGTTGGTTAGCAAATGTGAAAGAGAGCAGCAGGCCACATGTGGATTCAGCATGAAATGAAATGGGATATGAAGAGTGATATTAATAATAATGCATGATGCTGATGTTCACCAAGCACTGCTGTGTGCCAGCTTCTGCTCCAAGCACTTGACCCGAGTGCCCGCATTCATTCCTCGACGCTCTTTGAGTTTGGTCTGTCATTCTCCCCATTTTACACATGGTACTGGCCAAGCACATGAGGGACACCACTGGGGGCTCAGCCACCAGGGAAGGCCTCAGAGAGGACGTAAGATGCGGGCAGGGGAGGATAAAGCACCCTGGAGGCAGGTTTGGCTTGAGCAAAAGTGTGGAGGAGTGGGTGAGAAAGGAGGGGAGAAGCCGATGGGTGCGTGAGACAAGGCCCTGGCCTGCATGCTCTCCAGGAGGGGCCAGGCCTGGCACTAAGGTCTGGCCATGGTAGGTCCCTAGGGCAGGGGCTGACAACAGGGTGATGAGGGTGCCCTGGGCTTCAGTGAGGAAGACGGGTGGGAGAGGGAGACAGCTGGCTGGTCAGGGTACCGTGGGTTGGTTTGGAAGTCCTGTGCTCAAGCTATCCTCCCACCCCAG
>NW_022329691.1:0-3304 GCF_002776525.5 Piliocolobus tephrosceles | reverse complement strand
AAATCAATTAGGAGGTTCAAAATATAGACACACCCTGATGTACTTCTGGGCTTTCTTCTAGTTGAAATGGATAAGCTACAAAATGAAACTATTATTTCCATTGAGACAAGAAGCACCTTTTAGTAGCTCCAGAAATACCTTATAATCATTTAGTTATATACTCTTTACAGCATATCAGACAAATCAAATTGGAAGGCAAAAGAATGCAAATCCGGAAACAGAATAACATTTTAAATGAGCCGACTATTGAAAATATGTACATTTCACATACTAAGACCTAGAATTGTCTGATTCAGAGGATCTACAAAGAAATCCTAGGGGAAAGTAGTTTCTCCACAGATAGTTATATGATAAATAAAACTCATAAAGTTTTATGTTTTACAAAATAATTTTTAAATTACCCGGTTAAATTCCATACTAGTGTGATTTAAGGGAGTACTGATATTATTACCACAATTAATATATGAGGAAATGGAGGAACAAAGAAATTTGTAACTCTTCCAAAGTCACTCACTTAAAAAGTAGGTGACGGGAGACTCCAGTTTATATTTCCTGACTTTGGTTCTAGTGTTCTTGCCAAAATATTGAAATATAATTACCTTTTCTTATAATTTTTCATTGGAATATGAGAAAAATGCAATTAATATTTAATTAATACAATTTCAATTGATCTTTATTTAGGTGCTTAGCACTGGAAGGTATGAGAAGAAGGAAAGTACTTTGCCCCTGCAATAAAGCGTTTTACAATTTATCTGAGGGAAAACACAAACACCAAGAAAACCTGGGAAGTTGTGCTGCTAAACTGATTTTTTTCTTGAGTCTGAAATTATCAGAGCAAGTGAAGGACACTGCTGACCTGAACAGGTTCACACAAGCCTACCATTCACACATCAGTGTGTGTTAGTACATGAGGAACAGGACTCCAGAACCTGGCAAGCTCACTTTAGAGACTTTTAGATTGCTAATAAAATGCAATAGTTTGTTGTTGTTTTTTTTTTTTTTTTTTTTTTTTTTTTAGAGAAAGCAATCAAAGCTATGTCAACTCCTGCCAAGATATTTTTTGACATATGCTTATATCACCCATAGCATAGCATCCAAATGAACACTCTCTCTGCCATCTATCACTTAAGACACTGAATCTCTTCGGATTTCATTCATCCCCATCTTCATTCAGCCCTTCAGCAATCATTCATTGAGTGGCTCCCATGTTATGTGCCAAGCAGTGTTTGCGGTGTCATGAGTACAGTAGTGCACAGAAGAGACACAATCCTTACTCCCATTAAGTTAACATTTTGATTGGGAGAGATAGACAATGTATAAAAAAAATGAAATATGCAGGATAAAAATATTAATAGTATCAGCTATGGAATAACATAAAGCAGGACAGAGAACTAAAATGTCCCATTTTGGGTGGTTAGAGAATTGATAGTTATTAAAATGTGGTCAACCAACACTCGATGCATGGTCAACATTTAAGCACAGGTCCGAGAGAGGAAATAGAGAAAGACATGGTACTTTCTGGGAAAAAAATATTTTAGAGAGAATAGCCACTGAGAAGGGCTGAGGCAAGAGGCTCCCCGGTATATTGGCAGATGAGTAAACCACATAACTTGGGAATGGAATGAAGGGGCCAGGAGATTGTCAAATAAGAGACCAGAAAGCCCATGGGGAAGCAGCTGGCAGGTCACGGAGGGCCTGCAGCACCTTGAAAGTACGTTAACTTTTGACCTGAGTGTAACAGGGAGACCTTGGCAGGTTTCAGACAGGGGAGCGAGGTGACCTAACTTCCATGTTAAAAAGTTTGTTCTTGTTGTGGTGCTGAAAATATCCTAAAGGAGGACAAAGGCAGAAGCACTGGGGCCATAGTAGGAGGTGAATGCACAGTGTGGACAAGAGATGACAGCTCTGTCTCCGGTCCACTTCTTTCTTAATTGGCTGTGCTTAGATTTCCACCCATTCCCATCTGTTACTTCTCACATCACCAATGTCCTGATCTCTTCCAAATCTTCCTCCAACTTGGATCCCTCTCGCCAGCTCCATATAGTTTGCAACAACAGCCTACAACCAAGCCCCTCTATCTGGAGGTAGAGCTATGCCAGACACAATATGTTCAAATTAAATCTATTAATTTTCCCTCTTGGCAAAGCTCAGAATATTATTTTTCCTATCTTATTTAATGATATTATACCCCCAATTGTCTACCTATAAATCTAAATCATCCTCCATCCTTACCTCTCATTAGATAACCATCTACCATTTCTAGACCTTTAAATTTGCTACCATTTTACTATGCTTATTGTTGATCCCCGAGTTTAGGACACGCTCGTGTTTTTCCAGAGGTTCATACATAACATCATTTTTCAACTGGTAAGATCATTTTTCATTTTTCATAGGTAAGATGAGTCCCCTTAGACATATAGAAGCAAAAATTCAGTATAGACCAACCGTAAATTCAAAGATTCCTACCCAAAGCAGCATAGTCACTATTTAGAACAGACACAAGCTTGTTCTACTGCTTCATCCTTATTGCCAAAGGACAAAGATTCTAAAGACCCACTGAAAGGATTTTAGCAGATCAGATGCAAGTTAGAAAGATCTAGCTGCTGTTTGTATGAACAATGCACTGCAGCGGAAGCAAGGATAGCAGTTGAAACTGCTGAAATAATTCAATCTAGAAAAATGTAGCATTAAATGTAGTCATGGAAGTTAACATGGAGAGAAACGGATGGATCCCATCGATACTAAAGAGATAGGTTTGGGGCCGGGTGCAGTGGCTCACACCTGTAATCCCAGCACTTTGTGAGACCAAGGCGAGCGGGTCACGAGGTCAGGAGATGGAGACCATGCTGGCTAACATGGTGAAACTACGTCTCTACTGAAAATATCAAAAAAAAAAAAAAAAGAAAAGAAAGGAAAAGAAAAGAAAATTAGCCAGGCGTGTGGTGGCGGGCGCCTGTAGTCCCAGCGCCTCGGGAGGCTGAGGCAGGACAATGGCATAAACCCAGGAGGCAGAACTTGCAGTGAGCCGAGATCGCGCCACTGCACTCCAGCCTGGGCCACAGAGAAAGACTCTGAAAAAATAAAATAATAAAATAAAATAAAATAAGAGATAGGTTTGGGTGGACTGGCCAAGTGTATGCAGTGGGGATACTGAGGAAGAAAGTAGCTTAGAGGCTAATTCTGGCTTTTACGTTTATGTGCTTAATATGGTTTGGCTGAATTTCTAGCTTAATGCAATACTTAATGGGTACCAGCCGAGTCTCTTTTTAACTGTTTGGAAAAACAAAATCAAACTGAGTTACAG
>NW_022329690.1:0-3304 GCF_002776525.5 Piliocolobus tephrosceles | reverse complement strand
CTGTAACTCAGTTTGATTTTGTTTTTCCAAACAGTTAAAAAGAGACTCGGCTGGTACCCATTAAGTATTGCATTAAGCTAGAAATTCAGCCAAACCATATTAAGCACATAAACGTAAAAGCCAGAATTAGCCTCTAAGCTACTTTCTTCCTCAGTATCCCCACTGCATACACTTGGCCAGTCCACCCAAACCTATCTCTTATTTTATTTTATTTTATTATTTTATTTTTTCAGAGTCTTTCTCTGTGGCCCAGGCTGGAGTGCAGTGGCGCGATCTCGGCTCACTGCAAGTTCTGCCTCCTGGGTTTATGCCATTGTCCTGCCTCAGCCTCCCGAGGCGCTGGGACTACAGGCGCCCGCCACCACACGCCTGGCTAATTTTCTTTTCTTTTCCTTTCTTTTCTTTTTTTTTTTTTTTTGATATTTTCAGTAGAGACGTAGTTTCACCATGTTAGCCAGCATGGTCTCCATCTCCTGACCTCGTGACCCGCTCGCCTTGGTCTCACAAAGTGCTGGGATTACAGGTGTGAGCCACTGCACCCGGCCCCAAACCTATCTCTTTAGTATCGATGGGATCCATCCGTTTCTCTCCATGTTAACTTCCATGACTACATTTAATGCTACATTTTTCTAGATTGAATTATTTCAGCAGTTTCAACTGCTATCCTTGCTTCCGCTGCAGTGCATTGTTCATACAAACAGCAGCTAGATCTTTCTAACTTGCATCTGATCTGCTAAAATCCTTTCAGTGGGTCTTTAGAATCTTTGTCCTTTGGCAATAAGGATGAAGCAGTAGAACAAGCTTGTGTCTGTTCTAAATAGTGACTATGCTGCTTTGGGTAGGAATCTTTGAATTTACGGTTGGTCTATACTGAATTTTTGCTTCTATATGTCTAAGGGGACTCATCTTACCTATGAAAAATGAAAAATGATCTTACCAGTTGAAAAATGATGTTATGTATGAACCTCTGGAAAAACACGAGCGTGTCCTAAACTCGGGGATCAACAATAAGCATAGTAAAATGGTAGCAAATTTAAAGGTCTAGAAATGGTAGATGGTTATCTAATGAGAGGTAAGGATGGAGGATGATTTAGATTTATAGGTAGACAATTGGGGGTATAATATCATTAAATAAGATAGGAAAAATAATATTCTGAGCTTTGCCAAGAGGGAAAATTAATAGATTTAATTTGAACATATTGTGTCTGGCATAGCTCTACCTCCAGATAGAGGGGCTTGGTTGTAGGCTGTTGTTGCAAACTATATGGAGCTGGCGAGAGGGATCCAAGTTGGAGGAAGATTTGGAAGAGATCAGGACATTGGTGATGTGAGAAGTAACAGATGGGAATGGGTGGAAATCTAAGCACAGCCAATTAAGAAAGAAGTGGACCGGAGACAGAGCTGTCATCTCTTGTCCACACTGTGCATTCACCTCCTACTATGGCCCCAGTGCTTCTGCCTTTGTCCTCCTTTAGGATATTTTCAGCACCACAACAAGAACAAACTTTTTAACATGGAAGTTAGGTCACCTCGCTCCCCTGTCTGAAACCTGCCAAGGTCTCCCTGTTACACTCAGGTCAAAAGTTAACGTACTTTCAAGGTGCTGCAGGCCCTCCGTGACCTGCCAGCTGCTTCCCCATGGGCTTTCTGGTCTCTTATTTGACAATCTCCTGGCCCCTTCATTCCATTCCCAAGTTATGTGGTTTACTCATCTGCCAATATACCGGGGAGCCTCTTGCCTCAGCCCTTCTCAGTGGCTATTCTCTCTAAAATATTTTTTTCCCAGAAAGTACCATGTCTTTCTCTATTTCCTCTCTCGGACCTGTGCTTAAATGTTGACCATGCATCGAGTGTTGGTTGACCACATTTTAATAACTATCAATTCTCTAACCACCCAAAATGGGACATTTTAGTTCTCTGTCCTGCTTTATGTTATTCCATAGCTGATACTATTAATATTTTTATCCTGCATATTTCATTTTTTTTATACATTGTCTATCTCTCCCAATCAAAATGTTAACTTAATGGGAGTAAGGATTGTGTCTCTTCTGTGCACTACTGTACTCATGACACCGCAAACACTGCTTGGCACATAACATGGGAGCCACTCAATGAATGATTGCTGAAGGGCTGAATGAAGATGGGGATGAATGAAATCCGAAGAGATTCAGTGTCTTAAGTGATAGATGGCAGAGAGAGTGTTCATTTGGATGCTATGCTATGGGTGATATAAGCATATGTCAAAAAATATCTTGGCAGGAGTTGACATAGCTTTGATTGCTTTCTCTAAAAAAAAAAAAAAAAAAAAAAAAAAAACAACAACAAACTATTGCATTTTATTAGCAATCTAAAAGTCTCTAAAGTGAGCTTGCCAGGTTCTGGAGTCCTGTTCCTCATGTACTAACACACACTGATGTGTGAATGGTAGGCTTGTGTGAACCTGTTCAGGTCAGCAGTGTCCTTCACTTGCTCTGATAATTTCAGACTCAAGAAAAAAATCAGTTTAGCAGCACAACTTCCCAGGTTTTCTTGGTGTTTGTGTTTTCCCTCAGATAAATTGTAAAACGCTTTATTGCAGGGGCAAAGTACTTTCCTTCTTCTCATACCTTCCAGTGCTAAGCACCTAAATAAAGATCAATTGAAATTGTATTAATTAAATATTAATTGCATTTTTCTCATATTCCAATGAAAAATTATAAGAAAAGGTAATTATATTTCAATATTTTGGCAAGAACACTAGAACCAAAGTCAGGAAATATAAACTGGAGTCTCCCGTCACCTACTTTTTAAGTGAGTGACTTTGGAAGAGTTACAAATTTCTTTGTTCCTCCATTTCCTCATATATTAATTGTGGTAATAATATCAGTACTCCCTTAAATCACACTAGTATGGAATTTAACCGGGTAATTTAAAAATTATTTTGTAAAACATAAAACTTTATGAGTTTTATTTATCATATAACTATCTGTGGAGAAACTACTTTCCCCTAGGATTTCTTTGTAGATCCTCTGAATCAGACAATTCTAGGTCTTAGTATGTGAAATGTACATATTTTCAATAGTCGGCTCATTTAAAATGTTATTCTGTTTCCGGATTTGCATTCTTTTGCCTTCCAATTTGATTTGTCTGATATGCTGTAAAGAGTATATAACTAAATGATTATAAGGTATTTCTGGAGCTACTAAAAGGTGCTTCTTGTCTCAATGGAAATAATAGTTTCATTTTGTAGCTTATCCATTTCAACTAGAAGAAAGCCCAGAAGTACATCAGGGTGTGTCTATATTTTGAACCTCCTAATTGATTT
>NW_022329689.1:0-1257 GCF_002776525.5 Piliocolobus tephrosceles | reverse complement strand
AAATAAAATAAAATAAAATAAAATAAAATAAATAATAAATAAAATAAAATATAAAATAAAATAAAATAAATAAAATAAAATATAAAATAAAATAAAATAAAATATAAAATAAAAAAATAAGTTTGGGTGGACTGGCCAAGTGTATGCAGTGGGGATACTGAGGAAGAAAGTAGCTTAGAGGCTAATTCTGGCTTTTACGTTTATGTGCTTAATATGGTTTGGCTGAATTTCTGGCTTAATGCAACACTTAATGGAGCCAGTGATCATTAAATGTTTCCTGGGAAGAAACTAAGAGGCTAATTGTAAGATTTCAGGGTAATGGTCATTCTAAGCATCAAATAGAGACTTCAGGACTTACATAGGGGCTCAGAGATGACCTACTACATCCCTATCCTCCTCCAAGTTCTAGCATATGCCTCTTCTTTTTCAATAATATCCTCATTGCTCTGATGGCTGCCTTATTTTCTTGTCCTTCTCAAGGAACTACAGCCTGGACTGACACTTTAGCCTTTATTCATATATAGTTTTCAAGGTCATTTGTCTCAGCTTTATACTCACAATGAAGGCACTTGAAATCAGAGAGTTTTGTGTCCGTTGTTTTGTATCCTTCATTCTATTTAACCTTCACAAGAACTCTTTGTTAGATTATCATAACTTTCAAGCTGAGGCTTAGCCTGTACACCATGGAGTGAGAATTTACCTGCAGGTTGTTCACACCTCAAAATCTGTAGTTTGCCCTGCATATAATCATAAAAGTAAAATAAATTTAACTAAACTATTATGGGTGATTTATAACTTATACCTAATCAATAAATATTTTGAAGATATATCATTCAATTCACATATTCATCTTAGATAACTTCCTGGAACGTAAGAAACAGTAGCAACAGAGGTCTTTTCTATTATCCTATTTTTTGCTTGGAGACCCTTTGAAAAAACATTCATATTTAAGAAAACAAAGCTTCTAAATTTTAGAAATTTAATTTCTAAAAGAAATTAAACCATATTCTTTCTAAAAATCATCTGTATAATGGTAAGCCCTAAATAGCAAGGCAAGGTCAAGAACATGTGAAGAAATGAAGGAGCAGATTGCTAATTATCATTTTTATTATCTTCTAGGAAAGAAAGGAAGGTTTTTCTGTAATTGCTTTGGTAAGCAGTCATAGTAAATGAACCTGAAAATGCAATATTCTTTCTCCAAAATTGTTAGTTGTCTCAATTTCCCCTTTGAAAGTACCAGCCAAGTCTCTTTTTAAC
>NW_022329688.1:0-1257 GCF_002776525.5 Piliocolobus tephrosceles | reverse complement strand
GTTAAAAAGAGACTTGGCTGGTACTTTCAAAGGGGAAATTGAGACAACTAACAATTTTGGAGAAAGAATATTGCATTTTCAGGTTCATTTACTATGACTGCTTACCAAAGCAATTACAGAAAAACCTTCCTTTCTTTCCTAGAAGATAATAAAAATGATAATTAGCAATCTGCTCCTTCATTTCTTCACATGTTCTTGACCTTGCCTTGCTATTTAGGGCTTACCATTATACAGATGATTTTTAGAAAGAATATGGTTTAATTTCTTTTAGAAATTAAATTTCTAAAATTTAGAAGCTTTGTTTTCTTAAATATGAATGTTTTTTCAAAGGGTCTCCAAGCAAAAAATAGGATAATAGAAAAGACCTCTGTTGCTACTGTTTCTTACGTTCCAGGAAGTTATCTAAGATGAATATGTGAATTGAATGATATATCTTCAAAATATTTATTGATTAGGTATAAGTTATAAATCACCCATAATAGTTTAGTTAAATTTATTTTACTTTTATGATTATATGCAGGGCAAACTACAGATTTTGAGGTGTGAACAACCTGCAGGTAAATTCTCACTCCATGGTGTACAGGCTAAGCCTCAGCTTGAAAGTTATGATAATCTAACAAAGAGTTCTTGTGAAGGTTAAATAGAATGAAGGATACAAAACAACGGACACAAAACTCTCTGATTTCAAGTGCCTTCATTGTGAGTATAAAGCTGAGACAAATGACCTTGAAAACTATATATGAATAAAGGCTAAAGTGTCAGTCCAGGCTGTAGTTCCTTGAGAAGGACAAGAAAATAAGGCAGCCATCAGAGCAATGAGGATATTATTGAAAAAGAAGAGGCATATGCTAGAACTTGGAGGAGGATAGGGATGTAGTAGGTCATCTCTGAGCCCCTATGTAAGTCCTGAAGTCTCTATTTGATGCTTAGAATGACCATTACCCTGAAATCTTACAATTAGCCTCTTAGTTTCTTCCCAGGAAACATTTAATGATCACTGGCTCCATTAAGTGTTGCATTAAGCCAGAAATTCAGCCAAACCATATTAAGCACATAAACGTAAAAGCCAGAATTAGCCTCTAAGCTACTTTCTTCCTCAGTATCCCCACTGCATACACTTGGCCAGTCCACCCAAACTTATTTTTTTATTTTATATTTTATTTTATTTTATTTTATATTTTATTTTATTTATTTTATTTTATTTTATATTTTATTTTATTTATTATTTATTTTATTTTATTTTATTTTATTTTATTT
>NW_022329687.1:0-1924 GCF_002776525.5 Piliocolobus tephrosceles | reverse complement strand
ACATAATCCCATACTTCTTGCAGGCTTTGTTCATTTCTTTTTCTTCTTTTTTCTTTGGTTTATCTTCTCGCTTCATTTCATTCATTTGATCCTCCATCGCTGATACTCTTTCTTCCAGTTGATCGAGTCGGTTACTGAAGCTTGTGCATTTGTCACATATTTCTTGTGTCATGGTTTTCATCTCTGTCATTTCGTTTATGATCTTCTCTGCATTAATTAGTCTAGCTGTCAATTCTTCCACTCTTTTTTCAAGATTTTTAGTTTCTTTGCACTGGGTATGTAATTCCTCCTTTAGCTCTGAGAGGTTTGATGTACTGAAGCCTTCTTCTCTCATCTCGTCAAAATCATTATGTGACCAGCTTTGATCCATTGCTGGCAATGGGCTGTGCTCCTTTTCAGGGGGAGATGCGCTCTTATTTTTTGAATTTCCAGCTTTTCTGCCCTGCTTTTTCCCCATCTTTGTGGTTTTATCTGTCTCTGGTCTTTGATGATGGTGACGTACCACTGGGGTTTTGGTATAGGTGTCCTTCCTGTTTGATAGTTTTCCTTCTGACAGTCAGGACCCTCAGCTCTAGGTCTGTTGGAGATTGCTTGAGGTCCACTCCAGACCCTGTTTGCCTGGGTATCAGCAGCAGAGGTTTCAGAAGATAGAATATTGCTGAACAGCAAGTGTACCTGTCTGATTCTTGCTTTGGAAGCTTCCTCTGAGGGGTGTACTCCACCCTGTGAGGTCTGGGGTGTCACACTGCCCCTAGTGGGGGATGTCTCCCAGTTAGGCTACTCCGGGTTTAGGGACCCACTTGAGCAGGCAGCCTGCCCCTTCTCAGATCTCAACCTCTGTGTTGGGAGATCCACTGCTCTCTTCAAAGCTGTCAGAGTCATTCCCATCTGCACAGGCCTCTGCTGCTTTAGCTGAGCCCTGTCCCTAGAGGCAGAGTCTACAGAGACAGGCAGGTTTCCTTGAGCTGCTGTGAGCTCCACCAAGTTTGAGCTTCCTAGCAGCTTTGTTTACCTACTTAAGCCTCAGCGATGGCGGGCGCCCCTCCCCCAGCCTCGCTGCTGCCTTGTGGTTAGATTGCCGCAGACTGCTGTGTTAGCAAGGAGGGAAGCTCCGTGGGCGTGGGACCCTCCCGGCCAGGTGTGGGATATATTCTCCTGGTGTGCCGGTGTGCTTACAGCACAGTATTGGGGTGGGAGTTACCCGATTTTCCAGGTGTTGTGTGTCTCAGTTCCCCTGGCTAGGAAAAGGGACTCCTTTCCCCCTTGCGCTTCCCAGGTGAGGCGATGCCTCTCCCTGCTTCAGCTCTTGCTGGTCAGGCTGCAGCAGCTGACCCGCACGGATTTTCCGGCACTCCCGAGTGAGATGACCCCAGTACCTCAGTTGAAAATGCAGAAATCACTGGTCTTCTGTGTCGCTCGCGTTGGGAGATGGAGACTGGAGCTGTTCCTATTTGGCCATCTTGCTCCGCCCCCCCTCTTGCTCCGCCCCCCCGCCACTTCTTTTCTGATAAAGTACATCCACTTAACGTGCTCTTCTAGAGTGGCTTGGCTGTTATTGGCCCTTTAATTTTCCAAATAAATTATGAAATTGGTTTTTAAATTTCCGAAAAGAATCATCAATGATTTTGCATAAAGAAGCTGAAAAAAATAACTGGGTCTTCTAGCCTCTGATGATGACATCATCCTGTAAGTAAAGTTTATAAAATTATATTTTATGCTTTTCTATAGAAGTTTTACAGATAGTATTAACATTTATTCTTGGGTGTTTGACTTTTTATATTTTAAATTACATTTGGTAAATGATTTATTTTAATATAATTGTTCCTAATTTTATACCTAACCTCTTAACTGAGCTCCCATATTTTATAATCTACATTTGGAATATTTTAGATATTTACCTATGTATATATTTTATATGATGATG
>NW_022329686.1:0-3065 GCF_002776525.5 Piliocolobus tephrosceles | reverse complement strand
AAATATAGACACACCCTGATGTACTTCTAGGCTTTCTTCTAGTCAAAATGGATAAGCTACAAAATGAAACTGTTATTTCCACTGAGACAAGAAGCACCTTTTAATAGCTCCAGAAATATCTTATAATCATTTAGTCATATACTCTTCACAACATACCAGACAAATCAAATTGGAAGGCAAAAGAATGCAAATCTGAAAACAGAATAACATTTTAAATGAGTTGACTAGTCAAAATATGTACATTTCACGTACTAAGACCTAGAATTGTCTGATTCAGAGAATCTACAAAGAAATCTTAGGGGAAAGTAGTTTCTCCACAGATAGTTATATGATAAATAAAATTCATAAAGTTTTATGTTTTACAAAATAATTTTTAAATTACCTTGTTAAATTCCATACTAGTGTGATTTAAGGCAGGACTGATATTATTACCTCAATTAATATATGAGGAAACGGAGGAACAAAGAAATTTGTAACTCTTCCAAAGTCATTCACTTAAAAAGTAGGTGTCAGGAGACTCCAGTTTATATTTCCTGACTTTGGTTCTAGCGTTCTTGCCAAAATATAGAAATATAATTACCTTTTCTTATATTTTTTTCATTGAAATATCAGAAAAATGCAATTAATTTTTAATTAATAAAATTTCAATTGATCTTTATTTAGGTGCTTAGCACTGGAAGGTGTGAGAAGAAGGAAAGTACTTTGTCTCTGCAATAAAGCCTTTTACAATTTATCTGAGGGAAAACACAAACACCAAGAAAACCTGGGAAGTTGTGCTGCTAAACTGATTTTTTTCTTGAGTCTGAAATTATCAGAGCAAGTGAAGGACACTGCTGACCTGAACAGGTTCACACAAGCCTACCATTCACACATCAGTGTGTGTTAGTACATGAGGAACAGGACTCCAGAACCTGGCAAGCTCACTTTAGAGACTTTTAGATTGCTAATAAAAGGCAGTAGGTTTTTTTTTTTTTTTTTTTTAAGAGAAAGCAATCAAAGCTATGTCAACTCCTGCCAAGATATATTTTGACATATGCTGATATCACCCATAGCATCCAAATGAATCCTCTCTCTGCCATCTATCACTTATGACACTAAATCTCTTCGGATTTCATTCATCCCCATCTTCATTCAGCCCTTCAGCAATCATTCATTGAGTGGCTCCTATGTTATGTGCCAGGCAGTGTTTGCGGTGTCATGAGTACAGTAGTGAACAGAAGAGACACAATCCTTACTCCCATTAAGTTAACATTTTGATTGGGAGAGATAAACAATGCATAAATAAATAATGAAATATGCAGGTTAAAAATACTAATAGTATCAGCTATGGAGTAACATAAAGCAGGACAGAGAACTAAAACGTCCCATTTTTGGTAGTTAGAGAATTGATAGTTATTAAAATGTGGTCAACCAACACTTGGTGCATGGTCAACATTTAAGCACAGGTCTGAGAGGAAATAGAGAAAGGCACTGTACTTTCTGGGAAAAAAAATATTTTAGAGAGAATAACCACTGAGAAGGGCTGAGGCAAGAGGCTCCCCAGTATATTGGCAGATGAGTAAACCACATAACACTTGGGAATGGAATGAAGGGGCCAGGAGATTGTCAAATAAGAGACCAGAAAGCCCATGGGGAAGGGGCTGGCAGGTCACGGAGGGCCTGTGGCACCTTGAAAGTACATTAACTTTTGACCTGAGTGTAACAGGGAGACCTTGGCAGGCTTCAGACAGGGGAGCAAGGTGACCTAACTTCCACGTTAAAAAGTTTGCTCTTGTTGTGGTGCTGAAAATATCCTAAAGGAGGACAAAGGCAGAAATACTGGGGCCATAGTAGGAGGTGAATGCACAGTGTGGACAAGAGATGACAGCTCTGTCTCCAGTCCACTTATTTCTTAATTGGCTGTGCTTAGATTTCCACGCATTTCCATCTGTTCCTTCTCACATCACCAATGTCCTGATCTCTTCCAAATCTGCCTCCAATTTGGATCCCTCTCGCCAGCTCCATATAGTTTGCTACAACAGCCTACAACCAAGCACCTCTATCTGGAGGTAGACCTATGCCAGACACAATATGTTCAAATTAAATCTATTAATTTTCCCTCTTGGCAAAGCTCAGTATATTATTTTTCCTATCTTATTTAATGATATTATACCCCCAATTGTCTACCTATAAATCTAAATCATCCTTCATCCTTACCTCTCATTAGATAACCATCTACCATTTCTAGACCTTTAAATTTGCTACCATTTTACTATGCTTATTGTTGATACCCGATTTTAGGACACGCTCATGTTTTTCCAGAGGTTCATACATAACATCATTTTTCAACTGGTAAGATCATTTTTCATTTTTCATAGGTAAGATGAGTCCCCTTAGACACATAGAAGCAAAAATTCAGTATAGACCAACTATAAATCCAATGATTCCTACCCAAAGCAGCATAGTCACTGTTTAGAACAGACACAAGCTTGTTCTACTGCTTCATCCTTATTGCCAAAGGACAAAGATTTTAAAGACCCACTGAAAGGATTTTAGCAGATCAGATGCAAGTTAGAAAGATATAGCGGCTGTTTGTATGAACAATGCACTGCAGCGGAAGCAAGGATAGCAACTGAAACTGCTGAAATAATTCAACCTACAAAAATGTAGCATTAAATGTAGTCATGGAAGTTAACATGGAGAGAAACGGATGGATCCCATCGATATTAAAGAGATATGTTTGGGGCCGGGCGTGGTGGCTCACGCCTGTAATCCCAGCACTTTGGGAGGCCGAGGCAAGTGGGTCACGAGGTCAGGAGATGGAGACCATGCTGGCTAACACGGTGAAAACACCTCTCTACTGAAAATACAAAAAAAAAAAAAAAAAAAAAAAATTAGCCGGGCGTGTGGTGGTGGGCGCCTGTAGTCCCAGCGCCTCGGGAGGCTGAGGCAGGAGAATGGCGTGAACCCAGGAGGCAGAGCTTGCAGTGAGCCGAGATCACCCCACTGCACTCCAGCCTGGGCGACAGAGCAAGACTCTGCCTGAAAAAATAGAAATAAAATAAAATAAAATAAAATAAAATAAA
>NW_022329685.1:0-3065 GCF_002776525.5 Piliocolobus tephrosceles | reverse complement strand
TTTATTTTATTTTATTTTATTTTATTTTATTTCTATTTTTTCAGGCAGAGTCTTGCTCTGTCGCCCAGGCTGGAGTGCAGTGGGGTGATCTCGGCTCACTGCAAGCTCTGCCTCCTGGGTTCACGCCATTCTCCTGCCTCAGCCTCCCGAGGCGCTGGGACTACAGGCGCCCACCACCACACGCCCGGCTAATTTTTTTTTTTTTTTTTTTTTTTTGTATTTTCAGTAGAGAGGTGTTTTCACCGTGTTAGCCAGCATGGTCTCCATCTCCTGACCTCGTGACCCACTTGCCTCGGCCTCCCAAAGTGCTGGGATTACAGGCGTGAGCCACCACGCCCGGCCCCAAACATATCTCTTTAATATCGATGGGATCCATCCGTTTCTCTCCATGTTAACTTCCATGACTACATTTAATGCTACATTTTTGTAGGTTGAATTATTTCAGCAGTTTCAGTTGCTATCCTTGCTTCCGCTGCAGTGCATTGTTCATACAAACAGCCGCTATATCTTTCTAACTTGCATCTGATCTGCTAAAATCCTTTCAGTGGGTCTTTAAAATCTTTGTCCTTTGGCAATAAGGATGAAGCAGTAGAACAAGCTTGTGTCTGTTCTAAACAGTGACTATGCTGCTTTGGGTAGGAATCATTGGATTTATAGTTGGTCTATACTGAATTTTTGCTTCTATGTGTCTAAGGGGACTCATCTTACCTATGAAAAATGAAAAATGATCTTACCAGTTGAAAAATGATGTTATGTATGAACCTCTGGAAAAACATGAGCGTGTCCTAAAATCGGGTATCAACAATAAGCATAGTAAAATGGTAGCAAATTTAAAGGTCTAGAAATGGTAGATGGTTATCTAATGAGAGGTAAGGATGAAGGATGATTTAGATTTATAGGTAGACAATTGGGGGTATAATATCATTAAATAAGATAGGAAAAATAATATACTGAGCTTTGCCAAGAGGGAAAATTAATAGATTTAATTTGAACATATTGTGTCTGGCATAGGTCTACCTCCAGATAGAGGTGCTTGGTTGTAGGCTGTTGTAGCAAACTATATGGAGCTGGCGAGAGGGATCCAAATTGGAGGCAGATTTGGAAGAGATCAGGACATTGGTGATGTGAGAAGGAACAGATGGAAATGCGTGGAAATCTAAGCACAGCCAATTAAGAAATAAGTGGACTGGAGACAGAGCTGTCATCTCTTGTCCACACTGTGCATTCACCTCCTACTATGGCCCCAGTATTTCTGCCTTTGTCCTCCTTTAGGATATTTTCAGCACCACAACAAGAGCAAACTTTTTAACGTGGAAGTTAGGTCACCTTGCTCCCCTGTCTGAAGCCTGCCAAGGTCTCCCTGTTACACTCAGGTCAAAAGTTAATGTACTTTCAAGGTGCCACAGGCCCTCCGTGACCTGCCAGCCCCTTCCCCATGGGCTTTCTGGTCTCTTATTTGACAATCTCCTGGCCCCTTCATTCCATTCCCAAGTGTTATGTGGTTTACTCATCTGCCAATATACTGGGGAGCCTCTTGCCTCAGCCCTTCTCAGTGGTTATTCTCTCTAAAATATTTTTTTTCCCAGAAAGTACAGTGCCTTTCTCTATTTCCTCTCAGACCTGTGCTTAAATGTTGACCATGCACCAAGTGTTGGTTGACCACATTTTAATAACTATCAATTCTCTAACTACCAAAAATGGGACGTTTTAGTTCTCTGTCCTGCTTTATGTTACTCCATAGCTGATACTATTAGTATTTTTAACCTGCATATTTCATTATTTATTTATGCATTGTTTATCTCTCCCAATCAAAATGTTAACTTAATGGGAGTAAGGATTGTGTCTCTTCTGTTCACTACTGTACTCATGACACCGCAAACACTGCCTGGCACATAACATAGGAGCCACTCAATGAATGATTGCTGAAGGGCTGAATGAAGATGGGGATGAATGAAATCCGAAGAGATTTAGTGTCATAAGTGATAGATGGCAGAGAGAGGATTCATTTGGATGCTATGGGTGATATCAGCATATGTCAAAATATATCTTGGCAGGAGTTGACATAGCTTTGATTGCTTTCTCTTAAAAAAAAAAAAAAAAAAAACCTACTGCCTTTTATTAGCAATCTAAAAGTCTCTAAAGTGAGCTTGCCAGGTTCTGGAGTCCTGTTCCTCATGTACTAACACACACTGATGTGTGAATGGTAGGCTTGTGTGAACCTGTTCAGGTCAGCAGTGTCCTTCACTTGCTCTGATAATTTCAGACTCAAGAAAAAAATCAGTTTAGCAGCACAACTTCCCAGGTTTTCTTGGTGTTTGTGTTTTCCCTCAGATAAATTGTAAAAGGCTTTATTGCAGAGACAAAGTACTTTCCTTCTTCTCACACCTTCCAGTGCTAAGCACCTAAATAAAGATCAATTGAAATTTTATTAATTAAAAATTAATTGCATTTTTCTGATATTTCAATGAAAAAAATATAAGAAAAGGTAATTATATTTCTATATTTTGGCAAGAACGCTAGAACCAAAGTCAGGAAATATAAACTGGAGTCTCCTGACACCTACTTTTTAAGTGAATGACTTTGGAAGAGTTACAAATTTCTTTGTTCCTCCGTTTCCTCATATATTAATTGAGGTAATAATATCAGTCCTGCCTTAAATCACACTAGTATGGAATTTAACAAGGTAATTTAAAAATTATTTTGTAAAACATAAAACTTTATGAATTTTATTTATCATATAACTATCTGTGGAGAAACTACTTTCCCCTAAGATTTCTTTGTAGATTCTCTGAATCAGACAATTCTAGGTCTTAGTACGTGAAATGTACATATTTTGACTAGTCAACTCATTTAAAATGTTATTCTGTTTTCAGATTTGCATTCTTTTGCCTTCCAATTTGATTTGTCTGGTATGTTGTGAAGAGTATATGACTAAATGATTATAAGATATTTCTGGAGCTATTAAAAGGTGCTTCTTGTCTCAGTGGAAATAACAGTTTCATTTTGTAGCTTATCCATTTTGACTAGAAGAAAGCCTAGAAGTACATCAGGGTGTGTCTATATTT
>NW_022329684.1:0-1531 GCF_002776525.5 Piliocolobus tephrosceles | reverse complement strand
GTCTAGCTAGAGGATTGTAAATGCACCAGTCAGCACCCTGTCAAAATGGACCAATCAGTTCTCTGTTAAAAGGGCCAATCAGCTCTTTGTAAAATGGACCAATCAGTAGGATGCGGGTGGGGCCAGATAAGGGAATAAAAGCAACCCACTGGGGTCCTGTTCCACGCTGTGGAAGCTTTTTTATTTCCTTCTTTGCAATAAATCTTGCTGGTGCTCACTCTTTGGGTCTGTATCATCTTTATGAGCTATAGCACTCACCACAAAGGTCTGCAGCTTCACTGTTGAAGCCAGTGAAACCACGAACCCACTAGGAGGGACAAACAACTCCAGAGGCGCTGCATTTAAGAGCTGTAACACTCACCGCTAAGGTCTGTAGCCTCAGTGCTGAAGTCAGCGAGACCACAAACCCATCAGAAGAAACTCCAGACACGCCCGAACATCAGAAGGAACAAACTCTGGACACACCATCTTTAAGAACTGTAACACTCACCACGAGGATCCACGGCTTCATTCTTGAAGTCAGCCAGACCAAAAACCCACCAATTCCAGACACATAATCCCAGCTACTCAGGAGGCTGAGGCAGGAGAATCGTTTGAACTCCGGAGGCAGAGGTTGCAGTGAGCTGAGATCATGCCATTGCATTCCAGCCTGGGTGACAGAGACCCCATCTCAAAAAAAAAAAAAAATTGAGTGTGGTGGTATGTGTCTGTACTCCAGCTACTTGGGAGGCTGAGGTGGAAGGATTGCATGAGCCTGGAAGTTCAAGGCTGCAGTAAGCTGGAATCATGTCACTGCACTCCAGCCTGAGTGACAGAGTGAGACCTTGTCTCAAAAAAAAAAAAAAGAAAAAAATATTTAATGGTTTCTAAACTTCAACTTTTAAAATGCTATATTTTGAGACAATATTAAACTTATAGATATGTTGTAAACATAGCACGGAGAGATCCCATATACCTTTCATATGGCATCCCCCATCTGCTACCACAGTACATTCATCAAAAGGAAGACATTAATATTGGCACAATTCTATTCACAAAACCACAGATTTTATTTGTACCATTCTAGTTTTCTTATTAATGTCTTTTTTTTTTTCCTTCTCTTCCAGGAGCCAATCCAGACTATGGTATTGCAATTAGTCATTACATCTCCTTGGTCTTCTCCATTCTGTAACAGCACCTCAGTCTTTCCTAGTATTTTATGACTTTTACACTTTAAAAATACAGCTTAAAGCTGGGTTTTAGGGGAGAGCTGGAAAGATGGCCAAATACCAGCACCTCCTGTCTGCAGGTCCCAGGGAGAACAATGCAGAAGGCAGGGGATTTCTGCATTTCCAACTGAGGTACCCAGTTCATCTCATTGGGACTGGTTAGGCAGTGGGTACAGCCCATGGAGGGCGAGCAGAAGCAGGGTGAGGTGTCCCCTGACCCGGGAAGTGCATGGAGCGAGGGCGCTCCCCTCCCCAGCCAAGGGAAGCCATGAGGGACGATGCTATCTGGCCCACATATTACGCTTTTCCCATGGTTTTTGCAA
>NW_022329683.1:0-1531 GCF_002776525.5 Piliocolobus tephrosceles | reverse complement strand
TTGCAAAAACCATGGGAAAAGCGTAATATGTGGGCCAGATAGCATCGTCCCTCATGGCTTCCCTTGGCTGGGGAGGGGAGCGCCCTCGCTCCATGCACTTCCCGGGTCAGGGGACACCTCACCCTGCTTCTGCTCGCCCTCCATGGGCTGTACCCACTGCCTAACCAGTCCCAATGAGATGAACTGGGTACCTCAGTTGGAAATGCAGAAATCCCCTGCCTTCTGCATTGTTCTCCCTGGGACCTGCAGACAGGAGGTGCTGGTATTTGGCCATCTTTCCAGCTCTCCCCTAAAACCCAGCTTTAAGCTGTATTTTTAAAGTGTAAAAGTCATAAAATACTAGGAAAGACTGAGGTGCTGTTACAGAATGGAGAAGACCAAGGAGATGTAATGACTAATTGCAATACCATAGTCTGGATTGGCTCCTGGAAGAGAAGGAAAAAAAAAAAGACATTAATAAGAAAACTAGAATGGTACAAATAAAATCTGTGGTTTTGTGAATAGAATTGTGCCAATATTAATGTCTTCCTTTTGATGAATGTACTGTGGTAGCAGATGGGGGATGCCATATGAAAGGTATATGGGATCTCTCCGTGCTATGTTTACAACATATCTATAAGTTTAATATTGTCTCAAAATATAGCATTTTAAAAGTTGAAGTTTAGAAACCATTAAATATTTTTTTCTTTTTTTTTTTTTTGAGACAAGGTCTCACTCTGTCACTCAGGCTGGAGTGCAGTGACATGATTCCAGCTTACTGCAGCCTTGAACTTCCAGGCTCATGCAATCCTTCCACCTCAGCCTCCCAAGTAGCTGGAGTACAGACACATACCACCACACTCAATTTTTTTTTTTTTTTGAGATGGGGTCTCTGTCACCCAGGCTGGAATGCAATGGCATGATCTCAGCTCACTGCAACCTCTGCCTCCGGAGTTCAAACGATTCTCCTGCCTCAGCCTCCTGAGTAGCTGGGATTATGTGTCTGGAATTGGTGGGTTTTTGGTCTGGCTGACTTCAAGAATGAAGCCGTGGATCCTCGTGGTGAGTGTTACAGTTCTTAAAGATGGTGTGTCCAGAGTTTGTTCCTTCTGATGTTCGGGCGTGTCTGGAGTTTCTTCTGATGGGTTTGTGGTCTCGCTGACTTCAGCACTGAGGCTACAGACCTTAGCGGTGAGTGTTACAGCTCTTAAATGCAGCGCCTCTGGAGTTGTTTGTCCCTCCTAGTGGGTTCGTGGTTTCACTGGCTTCAACAGTGAAGCTGCAGACCTTTGTGGTGAGTGCTATAGCTCATAAAGATGATACAGACCCAAAGAGTGAGCACCAGCAAGATTTATTGCAAAGAAGGAAATAAAAAAGCTTCCACAGCGTGGAACAGGACCCCAGTGGGTTGCTTTTATTCCCTTATCTGGCCCCACCCGCATCCTACTGATTGGTCCATTTTACAAAGAGCTGATTGGCCCTTTTAACAGAGAACTGATTGGTCCATTTTGACAGGGTGCTGACTGGTGCATTTACAATCCTCTAGCTAGAC
>NW_022329682.1:0-1531 GCF_002776525.5 Piliocolobus tephrosceles | reverse complement strand
GTCTAGCTAGAGGATTGTAAATGCACCAGTCAGCACCCTGTCAAAATGGACCAATCAGTTCTCTGTTAAAAGGGCCAATCAGCTCTCTGTAAAATGGACCAATCAGTAGGATGTGGGTGGGGCCAGATAAGGGAATAAAAGCAACCCACTGGGGTCCTGTTCCACGCTGTGGAAGCTTTTTTATTTCCTTCTTTGCGATAAATCTTGCTGGTGCTCACTCTTTGGGTCTGTATCATCTTTATGAGCTATAGCACTCACCACAAAGGTCTGCAGCTTCACTGTTGAAGCCAGTGAAACCACGAACCCACTAGGAGGGACAAACAACTCCAGAGGCGCTGCGTTTAAGAGCTGTAACACTCACCGCTAAGGTCTGTAGCCTCAGTGCTGAAGTCAGCGAGACCACAAACCCACCAGAAGAAACTCCAGACACGCCCGAACATCAGAAGGAACAAACTCTGGACACACCATCTTTAAGAACTGTAACACTCACCACCAGGATCCACGGCTTCATTCTTGAAGTCAGCCAGACCAAAAACCCACCAATTCCAGACACATAATCCCAGCTACTCAGGAGGCTGCGGCAGGAGAATCGTTTGAACTCCGGAGGCAGAGGTTGCAGTGAGCTGAGATCATGCCATTGCATTCCAGCCTGGGTGACAGAGACCCCATCTCAAAAAAAAAAAAAAATTGAGTGTGGTGGTATGTGTCTGTACTCCAGCTACTTGGGAGGCTGAGGTGGAAGGATTGCATGAGCCTGGAAGTTCAAGGCTGCAGTAAGCTGGAATCATGTCACTGCACTCCAGCCTGAGTGACAGAGTGAGACCTTGTCTCAAAAAAAAAAAAAGAAAAAAATATTTAATGGTTTCTAAACTTCAACTTTTAAAATGCTATATTTTGAGACAATATTAAACTTATAGATATGTTGTAAACATAGCACGGAGAGATCCCATATACCTTTCATATGGCATCCCCCATCTGCTACCACAGTACATTCATCAAAAGGAAGACATTAATATTGGCACAATTCTATTCACAAAACCACAGATTTTATTTGTACCATTCTAGTTTTCTTATTAATGTCTTTTTTTTTTTTCCTTCTCTTCCAGGAGCCAATCCAGGCTATGGTATTGCAATTAGTCATTACATCTCCTTGGTCTTCTCCATTCTGTAACAGCACCTCAGTCTTTCCTAGTATTTTATGACTTTTACACTTTAAAAATACAGCTTAAAGCTGGGTTTTAGGGGAGAGCTGGAAAGATGGCCGAATACCAGCACCTCCTGTCTGCAGGTCCCAGGGAGAACAATGCAGAAGGCAGGGGATTTCTGCATTTCCAACTGAGGTACCCAGTTCATCTCATTGGGACTGGTTAGGCAGTGGGTACAGCCCATGGAGGGCGAGCAGAAGCAGGGTGAGGTGTCCCCTGACCCGGGAAGTGCATGGAGCAAGGGCGCTCCCCTCCCCAGCCAAGGGAGGCCATGAGGGGCGATGCTATCTGGCCCACATATTACGCTTTTCCCATGGTTTTTGCAA
>NW_022329681.1:0-1531 GCF_002776525.5 Piliocolobus tephrosceles | reverse complement strand
TTGCAAAAACCATGGGAAAAGCGTAATATGTGGGCCAGATAGCATCGCCCCTCATGGCCTCCCTTGGCTGGGGAGGGGAGCGCCCTTGCTCCATGCACTTCCCGGGTCAGGGGACACCTCACCCTGCTTCTGCTCGCCCTCCATGGGCTGTACCCACTGCCTAACCAGTCCCAATGAGATGAACTGGGTACCTCAGTTGGAAATGCAGAAATCCCCTGCCTTCTGCATTGTTCTCCCTGGGACCTGCAGACAGGAGGTGCTGGTATTCGGCCATCTTTCCAGCTCTCCCCTAAAACCCAGCTTTAAGCTGTATTTTTAAAGTGTAAAAGTCATAAAATACTAGGAAAGACTGAGGTGCTGTTACAGAATGGAGAAGACCAAGGAGATGTAATGACTAATTGCAATACCATAGCCTGGATTGGCTCCTGGAAGAGAAGGAAAAAAAAAAAAGACATTAATAAGAAAACTAGAATGGTACAAATAAAATCTGTGGTTTTGTGAATAGAATTGTGCCAATATTAATGTCTTCCTTTTGATGAATGTACTGTGGTAGCAGATGGGGGATGCCATATGAAAGGTATATGGGATCTCTCCGTGCTATGTTTACAACATATCTATAAGTTTAATATTGTCTCAAAATATAGCATTTTAAAAGTTGAAGTTTAGAAACCATTAAATATTTTTTTCTTTTTTTTTTTTTGAGACAAGGTCTCACTCTGTCACTCAGGCTGGAGTGCAGTGACATGATTCCAGCTTACTGCAGCCTTGAACTTCCAGGCTCATGCAATCCTTCCACCTCAGCCTCCCAAGTAGCTGGAGTACAGACACATACCACCACACTCAATTTTTTTTTTTTTTTGAGATGGGGTCTCTGTCACCCAGGCTGGAATGCAATGGCATGATCTCAGCTCACTGCAACCTCTGCCTCCGGAGTTCAAACGATTCTCCTGCCGCAGCCTCCTGAGTAGCTGGGATTATGTGTCTGGAATTGGTGGGTTTTTGGTCTGGCTGACTTCAAGAATGAAGCCGTGGATCCTGGTGGTGAGTGTTACAGTTCTTAAAGATGGTGTGTCCAGAGTTTGTTCCTTCTGATGTTCGGGCGTGTCTGGAGTTTCTTCTGGTGGGTTTGTGGTCTCGCTGACTTCAGCACTGAGGCTACAGACCTTAGCGGTGAGTGTTACAGCTCTTAAACGCAGCGCCTCTGGAGTTGTTTGTCCCTCCTAGTGGGTTCGTGGTTTCACTGGCTTCAACAGTGAAGCTGCAGACCTTTGTGGTGAGTGCTATAGCTCATAAAGATGATACAGACCCAAAGAGTGAGCACCAGCAAGATTTATCGCAAAGAAGGAAATAAAAAAGCTTCCACAGCGTGGAACAGGACCCCAGTGGGTTGCTTTTATTCCCTTATCTGGCCCCACCCACATCCTACTGATTGGTCCATTTTACAGAGAGCTGATTGGCCCTTTTAACAGAGAACTGATTGGTCCATTTTGACAGGGTGCTGACTGGTGCATTTACAATCCTCTAGCTAGAC
>NW_022329680.1:0-20969 GCF_002776525.5 Piliocolobus tephrosceles | reverse complement strand
GTTTAGGGAAGAACATAAAAGACCTGATGAAGCTGAAAAACACAGCACGAGAACTTTTTGAAGCACATACAAGTATCAATAGCTGAATCGATCAAGCAGAAAAAAGGATATCAGAAATTGAAGATAAATTTAAAGAAATAAAGTGTGAAGACAAGATTAGAGAAAAAAGAATGAAAAGGAACAAACAAAACCTCCAATAAATATGGGACTATGTGAAAAGACCAAACCTACATTTGACTGGTGTACCTAAAAGTGATGGGGAGAGTGGAACCATATTGGAAAACACACTTCAGGATATTATCCAGGAGAACTTCCCCAACCAAGCAAGACAGGCCAACGTTCAAATTCAGGAAATACAGAAAACACCACTAAGATACTCCTCAAGAAGAGCAACCCCAAGACACATAATCATCAGATTCACCAAGGTTGAAATGAAGAAGAAACTGTTAAGAGCAGCCAGAGAGAAAGGTTAAGTTATCCACAAAGGGAAGCACATCAGACTAACAGCAGATCTCTCTGCAGAAACCCTACAAGCCAGAAGAGAGTGGGGGCCAATATTCAACATTCTTAAAGAAAATAATTTGCCACCCAGAATTTCATATCCAGCCAAAAACTTAGCTTCGTAAGTGAAGGAGAAATAAAATCCTTTACAGACAAGCAAATGCTGAAGGATTTTGTCACCACCAGGCCTGCCTTATACAACCGCCTGAGGAAAGCACTATATACGGAAAGGAAAATCCAGTACCAGCCACTGCAAAAACAAACCAAAATGTAAAGACCATTGACACTATGAAGAAACTGCATCAGTTAATGGGCAAAATAACCAGCTGGCATCACAATGACAGGATCAAATTCAAACATAACCATATTAACCTTAAATGTTATTGGGCTAAATACCCAAATAAAAGGCACAGACTGGCAAATTGGATAAAGAATCAAGACCCATCAGTGTGCTGTATTCAAGAGACCCATCTCACGTGAAGAGACACAAATAGGCTCAAAATAAAGGGATGGGGGAGGATTTACCAAGCAAATGGAAACCAAAAAAAAAAAAAAAAAGAAAGAAAAAGAAAAGAAAAGAAAAACCAAAAAAGAAAACAGGGGTTGCAATCCTAGTCTCTGATGAAACAGACTTTAAACCAGCAAAGAACAAAAAAAGACAAAGAAGGGTAGTACTTAATGGTATAGGGATTAATGCAACAAGAAGAGCTAACTATCTTAAATGTATAGGCACCCAATGCAGGAGCACCCAGATTCATAAAGCACACTCTTAGAGACCTACAAAGAGACTTAGACTCCCACACAATAATAGAGGGAGACCTTAAAGCCTCACTATCAATATTAGATCAATGAGACAGAAAATTAACAAGGATATTCAGGACTTGAACTCAGCTCTGTACCAAGTAGACCTAATAGACATCTGCAGAACTCTCCACCCCAGATCAAGAGAATATACATTCTTCTCTGCACCACACAACACTTATTCTAAAATCGACCACATAATTGGAAGTAAAACACTCATCAGCAAATGCAAAAGATCAGAAATCATAACAAACACTCTCTCAGACCCCAGTGCAATCAAGTTAGAACTCAGGATTAAAAATCCCACTCAAAACCACACAACTACATGAAAACTGAGCAACCTGCTCCTGAATGACTACTGAGTAAATAACAAAATTAAGGCAGAAATAAATACGTTCTTTGAAACCAATGAGAACAAAGACAAAACATACCAGAATCTCTGGGACACAGATAAAGCAGTGTTTAGGAGGAAAATGATAGCACTAAATGCCCACAGGAGAAACAAAAACCTGAAATCTATACCCTAGCATCACAATTAAAAGAACGAGAGAAGCAAGAGCAAACAAATTCAAAAGCTAGCAGAAGACAAGAAATAACTAAGATCAGAGCAGAATTGAAGGATATTGAGTCATGAAAAACCCTTCAAAACAACAGTGAATCCAGGAGCTGATTTTTTGAAAAGATTAACAAAATAGATAGACCCTAGCCATACTAATAAAGAAAAAAGAAGAATCAAATAGACATAATAAAAAATGACAAAAGGGAGATCATCACTGATCCCACAGAAATACAAACTATCATGAGAGAATACTACAAACACCTCTATGCAAATAAACTAAAAGATCTAGAAGAAATGGATAAATTCCTGGACTCATATACCCTCCCAAGACTTAACCAGGAAGAAGCCAAATCCCTGAATAGACCAATAACAAGTTTGAAATTGAGGCAGTAATTAATAGCCTACCAACCAAAAAAGCCCAGGACCAGATGAATTCACAGCTAAATTCTACAGGAGGTACAAAGATGAGCTGGTACCATTCTTTCTGAAACTATTCCAAACAATAGAAAAAGAGGGACTCCTCCCTAACTCATTTTATGAGTTATTATATTTATGAGGCCAGCATCATTCTGATATCAAAACCTTGCAAAGATGCAACAAAAAAGAAAATTTCAGGCCAATATCCCTGATGAACATGGATGCAAAAATCCTCAATAAAATACTGGCAAACCAAAACCAGCAGCACATTAAAAAGCTTATCCACCAAGATCAAGTTGGCTTCATTCCTGGGATGCAAGGCTGGTTCAACATACACAAATCAATAAATGTAACCCATCACAGAAACAAAACCAATGACAAAAACCACATGGTTATCTCAATAGATGCAGAAAAGGCATTTGATAAAATTCAACACCCCTTCAAGCTAAAAAACTCTCAATAAACTAGATATTGATGGAACGTATCTCAAAATAATAAAAGCTATTTATGACAAACCCACAACCAATATTATACTGAATGGGCAAAAGCTAGAAGCATTCCCTTTGCAAATTGGCACAAGACAAGGATGCCATCTCTCACCACTCCTCTTCAACATAGTATTGGAAGTTCTGGTCAGGTCAGGCCAGAGAAAAAAATAAAACATGTTCAAGTAGGAAGAAAGGAAGTCAAAATATCTCTGTTTGCAGATGACATGATTGTATTTTTAGAAAACCCCATTGTCTCAGCCCAAAAACTCCTTAAGCTGATAAACAACTTCAGCAAAGTCTCAGGATACAAAATCAATGTTCAAAAATTACAAACGTTCCTATACAGCAATAATAGACAACAGAACCAAATCATGAGCAAACTTCCATTCACAACTGCTGCAAAGAGAATAAAATACCTAAGAATACCACTTAAAAGGGACGTGAAGGATCTCTTCAAGGAGAACTACAAACCACTGCTCAAGGAAATATGAGAGGACACAAACAAATGGAAAAACATTCCATTCTCATGGATAGGAGGAATCAATATCATGAAAATGGCCATAATACCCAAAGTAATTTATAGATTCAATGCTGTTCCCATTAAGCTACCATTGAATTTCTTCACAGAATTAGGAAAAACTACTTTAAATTTCATATGGAACCAAAAAAGAACCCAAATGGCCAAGACAATCCCAAGCAAAAAGAACAAAGCTGGAGGCATCACGCTACATGACTTCAAACTATACTACAAGACTACAGTAGCCAAAACAGCATGGTACTGGTACGAAAAGAGATATATAGACCAATGGAACAAAACAGAGGCCTCAGAAATAACACCATACCTCTACAACTATCTCATCTTTGACAACCTGACAAAATCAAGCAATGGGGAAATGATTCCCTATTTAATAAATGGGAAAACTGGCTGGCCATATGCAGAAAACTGAAACTGGACCCCTTCCTTACACCTTACACAAAAATTAACTCACGATGGAGCAAACACTTAAATGTAAGACCTAAAACCAGAAAAACCCTTGAAGAAAACCTAGGCAATACCATTCAGGACAGAGGCATGGGCAAAGACTTCAAGACTAAAACACCCAAAGCAATTGCAACAAAAGCCAAAATTGATAAATGGGATCTAATTAAACTAAAGAGCTTCTGCACAGGAAAAGAAACTCATGAGAGTGAACAGGCAACCTACAGAATGGGAGAAAATGTTTGCAATCTGTCCATCTGACAAAGGGATAATATCCAGAATCTACAAGGAACATAAACAAATTTATAAAAAAAAAAAAATTTAAAAAAAATAGGAAAGTGGGCAAAGGATGTGAACAGACACTTTTTAAAAGAAGACATTTATGTGGTCAAGAAACATATGGAAAAAGCTCATCATCCTTGGTCATTAGAGGAATGCAAATGAAAACCACAATGAGATACCATTTCATGCCATTTAGAATGGTGATCATTAAAAAGTCAGGAAACAACAGATGCTGGAGAGGATGGGGAGAAATAGAAAAGCTTTTACACTGTTGGTGGGAGTGTAAATTAGTTCAACCATTGTGGAAGACAGTGTGGTGATTCTTCAAGGATCTAGAACTAGAAATAGCATTTGACCCAGCAATCCCATTACTGGGTATATAACCAAAGGATTGTAAATCATTCTACTATAAAGACACATGCACGTGTATGTTTATTGCAGCTCTATTCACAATAGCAAAGACTTGGAACCAACCCATATGCCCATCAATGTTATACTGGATAAAGAAAATATGGCACATATACCCCATTGAATACAGTGATAAAAAATAATCAGTTCATGCTCCTTGCAGGGACATGAATGAAGCTGGAAACCATCATTCTCTGCAAACTAACACAGGAACAGAAAAGCAAACACTGCATATTCTCACTCACAAGTAGGAGTTGAACAATGAAAACATATGGGCACAGGGAGGGGAACATCACACATCAGGGCCTGTCAGGGGGTTGGGTGCTAGGGGAGGGATAGCATTAGGAGAAATACCTAACGTAGATGACAGGTTGATGGGTGCAGCAAACCACCATGGCATATGTATACCTATGTAACAAACCTGCACGTGCTGCACATGTTCTCAGAACTTAAAGTATAAAAAGCAAATGCTTTTAAAATGCTAATTAAATAACTGGAAACACCTCAGTTAAATGCCACCAGGATGCCTATTATATACCTCCATAAGAGATCTGTATTATTTCTTTATTTTAAAGCATTGTGCTCATAAACATAGAGTAAATAAGATGTTTATTATAGTGGGAGGGGACACAGGGATGTTGTGTGTAGGTATGGAGTGGAGGGGTTGCTAATTTAAATTCTAGCTTAAAATGATCAATTTTAAATTATTCAGCTCAGAATATCTATTTATAAGTAAATCTTTGTTCAATCACTCTGAATAGCTACTTGACAGTATTTCAAAGATGTCCTGTCCTTTCACCAACCATTTCATTTCCAGAAAACTTTCTAAGGAAATACCCAGAAAGCCATTCAAAACCATAGGTGTAAAGATAGTCATTGAAGCTGTATTCTAAATGTGCAATAACATCTAAATCAGTTTTGTATTAGATGTATGCCATCTGATGAGGCATTATTCAGAAATGTTTAATGATAATTTTAAAGGATAGTTAATTATACAAATGCAATACATATATCATTTATGGCTTTGTTATAATATTATATTTTGGGGAGAAGACATAAAACCATATTTTCAGTTTTATTTCAATTTTATAAAAATACACATCCATATAAAAATAGACTAAAGGGAATATATTAAATGTTAAATGAGGTTATTTTGTATTATAGTATAATAAATAATGATTGTAATTTTATTTCCTTTTGGTGGTTCCATGACAGTTTACAAAATTTTTTAAATTTGCTAAAATCTAGTAAATTTCTAATTTGGGGGAAATAAATATGTCACTTGAGAGACAGGGAGAGAAATAAAGAGAAAGCAGAGAAGCAACCTTGTTAATTGAGCATGATAATGACTTCACACTTTAATAAATAATATTCTAGTTGATGACAGAAACCTACAATAACTGAGTCTAAGAGAAGCTAACCCAGTCACATATTAAGACTCTAACTTTGTAGAGTTATGCTCACGCAGAGCAAAAGAAAGCTGACAAATAAGAAAATATAACATAGCCAAGTTTCAAAATAAGCCCCAAAACATAGAGTTGTATATGTTCTTCATAAGCTAAGCTGACAGTAGTCAGCTATTTGAATTGTTTGTGTTTTCTTGCCACTGAAATCATTTTACAAAAGTATCAAATTCATTTGTTTAAAATATTTTTTACTCCATGTTTAGCACTTAATGTAATTTATTTTAAACCTTTTATTTCTAGATTTTTTTTTCTTGTTCCAAAATTAATAGAGTAGCTAGATTTCAATGGGTGCCTATACAAAAGCCCCTGTAAATTCGATTTCCCAAGGCATAAATAAATGTCAATAATTCTCATATGTCTAAAGAGGGAGCTATTGACTAAGAATGACTGGACTATGTCAAATTGAATAAAGATATTTCTCAATTCACAGAGAACTCTCATACATGTTACTAATTGATTTTGATTCTATTGATACTTAATTGAAAAAAAGTACATCACTTTATGAATCAATACCACTACTATGAATCTGAAATACAGTTTTTCCATTGGCATCATTTTTCTAGCCACAATAGTTTCTCATCCCTACACTGGTCCCTACCCTTACTGTAAATTGCTGCCAAAATAATCTTCCATTTTTCACAAGTATTATATCTGCATGGGTTCTATGAAAAAGTACTATGGCATTTTCCACATTTCCACTATCCATCCTCTTTGCAATATTCATAAATTATAATATTATATTATCAATATGCTTAGCCTTTAAAAGCTGAGCCAGAAACTAGACTTTGGGAAGATTTGTTTTCAAAATCAATCCATTATATAATTTTGAATTACAATGGATGATAATATACTAAAGAAGAAATTTCATACTAAGTAAGTAGGTTGAGTAGTAACAATTTCTGAAGCATGAGTTATGCATAGTACATATGTACACCTATTAAAATAAAGATGGCCAACTTCAGATACTGGTTATTTCAACCTAGTGATTTATAAGTATAAGTAATATTTCTGACAGATTTTCATAAAATATAATCAAGACTGTTTCTGGCACTTACAATCCTGAATACTAAAAAGTTTTCAGAGAGTCATGACGAGCACAACACAATTTCTGTTTCTAAAACACTGCAGAAATACGGTATCAGTGAATTTGCAGGTGATGCTCCTTTGAAAAGAACGTCATACATTGACTGGCATCTTCCTCTTTTCACAGGGAAAATTAAACATCTTGAGAAATCTACCCAGATAATTTTTATTTTCCCAAAGAAGATATTTTTCATGAAATGACTGACTATGATTTGTGATACAGGTCACACCACTGCTTTCTTCCTATCTACGTCGGAATCACTATGTGAGGTGATTTTGGTAACTGTCAGAATTCAGTGCAAAGCAATGTTTCCTTCCAGTTTGATTTCGATAAGCTCTCAAAATCTTCTAAGGCACTCTACTAGGATTTCAAGTTAGCAAGATACTATTAAACAAATTTCTTAAAAAATAATTAATGAGAACATAATAAAAGTACACTGGCAATAAAACTTGAGCAGTTAAACATTCAAATGATAAAGAATCATTTGCATTACTGAAAAAGACATAAATTAATCACATACTTGAATATAGAATGTAATAAAGTGACTCTACATTAAACGTAGAATTTAAAATTTATTTTCAGTGTGATTAAATTTAACCAAAAATTTAATATTTAAATATTTAAGAGAAAAACTGAGAATGTACCTTTACAATTGGTAATAATAGGTGTTGTTTAACTATTGTTTTCAGTGAGAGGGAGTGCATACTGACTGAGCTCTTACCTAGACACACTGTAAGGATTTATAGAAAAATCATTTTTTGAGTTGAATAGAAAATGAACCTGACCATTATTCTTTCACATATATCAAATTATAGATAATTATCATTAGCTGAAAGTCGTTGGGTTATCAAGAAAGACTAAGAAGATTAGTTGCTTTGTGTTTGAGATAAAACTTGCCCAAGGGAAACAGGTACCCAGGGTTTAGTAGCAAATTTCTACTAAAGATTGTGTTTCATGGCTACATTTATTCACTATGAAGTTGTGTATTAATATTATCTTAGTACCTAGGCCATCTGTGATTTGGAATATGTAGCTATTTAAAATATATAACCAAAATGTCTATCAAATATGAAGGTAACACTTTGTTGACCCAATTGTAAGTTATAGGTTGTATTATTTTAAAAAATTATTTAAGATGGTGAATTTGCACTAAACCAATTAAGCTTTTTCACCTAATCAACATTTTAATGGCAGACTGGGTTTTTGAGTCAATGGCTCAAGACTTCAGTTGCAGGCTGGTCAAGAGATTTTCTCCAAGTAATGCTTAATGGCCCCATGACAATTATGTTATTATGGCTTTGACTTCCTTGCTGTCAATAATTGACCTAACAGAGTCAGGCATTTTCTGAAATCTATTTATGGTCCAACATGGATTTTTTTTTTCTATGGAAAATAACCATCAATATCTTTTGTTTTTCTTTTTTTTTTTCTTGAGACAGAGTCTCTGTCGCCAGGCTGGAGTGCAGTGGCATGATCCCCGCTCACTGCAACCTCCGACTCCCGGTTCAAGTGATTCTTCTGCCACAGCCTCCCAAGTAGCTAGGATTGCAGGCATGTGCCACCACGCCCAGCTAATTTTTGTATTAGTAGAGACGGGGTTTCACCGTGTTGGCCAGGATGGTCTCGATCTCCTGACCTCGTGATCCGCCCACCTCAGCATCCCAAAGTGCTGGAATTACAGGCATGGGCCACCATGCCTGGCCCTCAGTATATTTTAAAAATACCGTTTTAAGACTTTTGAATACATCATCAGTCAACATAATGAGTACTGCAAAGATTCTGATTTGTATTTAAAAACATTTTAAACCAGACTATAGGTAAAAACAAACAAACAAACAAACAAACAAAACTCCTTATATTACTGCAAATATTTCAAACGGAGGCAAAATCAAAAGCAAAAAACCCTGAAATATTGTCATTTTAATTGGAAGTATGAGTTTCCCATAGTAATATTAGCTTTCTCACTGCGAACAATTGGCATTAGGGGTGAACAGGAAATTAACATCACAATAGGTCATAGTCATCACCCCTCATGGTTTGAAAATTTATTCATAATATTGATTGATACTAACATATTGTAATTGTCACCTTCAATGCAAACATGATGACCATGTAAGAATCAATGTGAGCAATGTCTCATTTTTAGAATTACCTATTTGATTCCAAATTACTGATTAGTTCTGCTCAGAGAACAGGGTCATTAGGAACTATTAGAGAGCTCAGTTATTTGTAGCAGACATTTTCAGGGTCAGAGTAAGTGAATAAGAACAATATTCCTGCACTATATCAAGCAGCTGTTGCAGTTTGGGAGTCTAGAAGGAAATTAAAATCTATAGAGGTGTCTTTTTGCATTTATATTTCATGGGAGAGCAGTCATCTCATTTTCAAAAAGGTAAAGCTTCATTCAGATTATTCATTTATTCAACAAACATTTATTGAGTAACCAGCACCAAACTGAAGGCTCAAAAATAAATAAAACTTGTTGTTCCCTTTCAATGTGCTGTGTTTCCAAGTAATTTTTCTTTTGTAACCATTCATTTTGAAAGTGGGACTTCTATACCATTTTAAAACATTGTTTGAAATTTTAAAATAAATGAAATAATATGACTAAAACAAATAAAATAACATTATTTGAGAATTACAAAACACCTCCCAACCACTAGAAATTTCTGATATGAACCCTTTGTTCCACCTCAGTCTATCACAGACCCTCTTAACTAAAATGTATGGGTATGCGGTGAGAATCTGCATTTTTCAGATGCTACCAACTATACAGTTTGAGAACCTCTGATAGAGTGAAATGATAGTGTCTTATGGACAAAGAAAGAACATAGAAACTTTGAAAGAAAGATTGCTTTGAATATGGCTTTTGCTGTTGAGGACAATTTTAAAGATCGTACAAACTATGTAGAAATACAATCTTAGTACAAAAAAAAAAGCAATTTACAATGAGATTTTTATGGGTACCTGGACCCTAAATTTTAATTCCTGTTTCATAGAAATTCACACAAGTAGATATTTTATGTCCAATAATTTCTGATAACATTTTATTTTGTAATATTATCAAAATGAAATCTTTAATATTTGCTCAAATATTGCAAACTTAAATCATTTCAAATATTTTTTTCTTATTCTTAACCAAAAGCAATGAACTTTTCCCCACCTCTTAACTCCTTCTCTCTTCTTTAGAACTCATTTTAAAGATCACAGTGTTCTTAGCCTTTATATGTCTTTCAAAGACATATAGATAAAAGCAGTAAGATCTTGAAATCATAACAAATAAGTTTAATATGTATGCGTATATGGCATGTGTTTATATTCTTTTAGGTATTTTCTTAAATAAGAATCCAGATACCATTTATAGTGGGAGTGGAAAGAATACCCATTTGGGAGTAAAAAATTTTTGAATCTCTAGACCAAGGTAATACCATTTAATATTCTAGGAAAAATATGGAATCAAATATTTGTTAAATACTTTCAATACATCAAGTATTTTGTTTATTTTTCCCTAAATCCCATAAATAAAATGTCATTTTCATTTTCTACTGAAGAAAAGAAAGACTTAGGGAAGCTAAGGAACCTGCCCAATATAAGTATCCTATCCTCGTTCAAGACGATTTTATTTAACTTCAATGTCCACATTCTTTCTAAATTATCCTCTATTGTAACAAATGAACAGAGAACTTTGACACCTGCAAAAGATGCATATCTTCGTTGTTCATTGTCGGTTTAAGGCAAGAGCAAATCTTGGACTAGTTTCTCTTGACAAGTCATTTATGAGTGGTTGTTGACTAAACCACAATGATGAAAAGATTCTGAGGTTGACGCAGGACTTTCCAGGAGCCAACTAGTTGGTGATGCCTGCGTTCCTTATAGGAGCAGCCACATGTGTGCATGTTCATTGCCTCTGACTTAGATCCTACAAACAAGATGCAGCATCTGCTTCTTATTCTTAATTCCATAATGTAAGTCCAATGAGCAGAATATACTTTACATTATTTGCAAACAATATAAGAATATTTCACAAACATGTGATTTGGTTTTACTGTTTCCCCATGTGCTCAATTTGGTGTTATTGTTTCTCCATGTGCTCACTTATTTATGTTTTTAATAGTTCACTACAGGTTTTCAAAGATATATTTTTAAAATGCATATACAGTATAATAAATAAGAAAAGGTGAATATAAAATATAATTAAATAGGAAATGACAGATCTAAAGTTAAAATCAATATTATTCAAATATATTATTCCTGACAGGTTACACTGAATTTACTATTTCTGTATGCTTTCAGTATGAGTAAAATGAGGTTCATAATTAAGATTTATAATTTATCATAAGTCACAAGAATCCTTGATTTATTCCAGCTTCCATAGTCCCATTAATATTAACTCTTATGAAATGCCAGATAGTTTCTGGCAATGATAATGACTTAACTTCTATGGATATGAGGACTTAGGAGTTGACATTCTAAAAATCTATTTCTAAGTTTATGTAGAAAACTATAGACAGCAAAACAGCTATAGGTCTCTAACACAAAACTGTCACTTCCATTACATGTCACACTGAAAGAACTTACAATAAATTGCAAACATCTTATCACACCCTTCAGGGTCCTATACTACCCGGTCCTGCCTATTCCTCTGATCTTAGCACCACTAACCCCTTCTCCACTTTGTTCCAGAAACCTTGAGGTTATCTCCCATCTTCTGAATCAGCAAAGTTTGTTCCAATCTTAAGAGCTGTGCAATTCTTGTTTCCTCTGGCTGGAGCCTTTTCCTTCAAATTTTTGTAAGAACGGCCTATCTTGTCACCTACATCTCAGCTCAAATTATACATTCTCAGAGGGGTCTAACCTGATTTCCCCTTGCCTTCAATCGCTTTCAATCTCAATATCTTATTAATCTTAACCACTATATTAAAGATATATAATTTTTGTCTGTCTTTCTCCATAAGAAAATGAGCTCCAGGAAGGCATGACTTTTGTCAATATTGTTTATGCCTATATAACCAGATATGAGACAAGTGTCTAGCCCATAGTATGGGCTTGGAAATATTATTGAAGGATTGAGTTAATAAGTAAAAGAAGAAATGACTGGATGTACTTTTATTATTTTATTCTATCACAGGATGGTCATATATTCTGAGAAAGTAGGGAATTAGACAACTTTCCCAAGACAAAACTAATTCCAAGCTATGTAAGGTTAGCTTTTAAATAATTTTGTGATTTATTCTCTTTTCTTCAGCATCTCAGGTCTGTATTATTGATATCTCTTGTGGGAAGACAATTCTTATATTGACTTGCATCTGGAATTGGTTTGAACTAACTTCTAGACTATTCTCTTTGTAGTGCCACATTACAGTGGCCTCAATTAGGTGGACAAGTATGTGTATGATTATTAGAGTGAGGATTTGTATAGTAATTCCTGACAGGGTTTTTAATAATGCCAGTTAGATTGCCGTAGTAAAGGATGACATCAATTCAAAAAGGAAATTATGTTTTTTAAAATGCAGTATACTTTTATTCTGTCAGCACTAGGTGTACGTCCAACTATATATAATAGCATTTTATATCAAATATCCCCTGTGTTAATATGGAAGAAGTGGCTCCAAAATAAAGCTTAGTCAAATAAACTGTCCAATTCTGAGGGTTTCAAATACACTACAGTTTTAGATTATGTATACTAGACTACAATTTTTGATAGACCTTGGACATATTTGGAAATCTATAATTACCTTAAAGCAATATGATATTTATCAAGTGCCTTTTAAACATGTTATGAGTATTCTTACTTGTATAAAAAGTCACTCTGCCCTCTAACAGTGTATTAGGTAGGATTAGGTCAGCTTCAAGAGACCAAAAACTCAAAATAATTGAAATATCAATACAGTAGAAATGTATTCCATCTCAAATGAAATAAGTGGAGAAAGAGTCTGTTTAGGGTTGGTCAGTGCATCACACTGTCAAGGACCAAGAGTCTTTCTGCATTTCTTCTCAGCCATCCTCGGCATGTGGTCTCCATATCATATTCTGAGGTGGCTGGTCTAGTACCAGCTCCAGGACCCAAATCCAGCCAAGAGAATGAAGAAAGGATTAAAGGATTACACATCTTCTCCTTTCCAGGAAGAATTCCCATTGACATGTCATTATCCAGACTTAATCACTTGTATGCATAAGGAAGCTAGGATATAAGATTCTTATTTTTGATTACTGGGTGCTCAGCTAAAATTTAAAGATTGCAATTCTAATGAAGAAAGGGAGAAAGGCATTTGGGGACAAATAGAAGTCTCTGCTGCAAAGAAGTTTCCAAAGAAGGAGACAAGACATGGAAAATCTAAAAGTTAAATATCTGATGTTTAAATTAAAAGTTGGAAACCGGGCGCTGTGGCTCCCACCTGTAATCCTAGCACTTTGGAAGGCCAAGATGGGTGGATCACCCGAGGTCAAGAGTTCAAGACCAGCTTGGTCAAAATGGCAAAACGCTGTCTCTACTAAAAATAGAAAAATCAGCCAGGCATGGTAGTGGGCACTTGTAATCCCAGCTTCTCAGGAGGCTGAGGCAGGAGAATCACTTGAACCTGAAAGACGGAGGTTGCGGTGGGCCGAGATCCCACCATTACACTCCAGCCTGGGCGACGGATAAATAAATAAATAATTAAATAAAATTTTAAATAAATAAATAATAAATTTATAGTAATTATAGGGAGGTTAAGAAATTAGGGCTTTGCAGTTAGGCTGCTGGGATTAAAAGTCTGTTTCTGGCATTTATTTGCAATGTGAACTTGGATAGGTATTTAAACTTTGCAAGACTGTTTCTCAAGCATCGGTAGATAATAATAGTAGAATTACAGTAGTGGGATGACCAAATAAAATGAACATAAGGTCTTTAGTATAGAATCTGGCTCATATTGAGCACTTGATAAATATTATTGATGAAGAAGAAGATAATGATGATGATGGTGATTTGGACGTTAATGGGTGATAGTAGATATAAGGTATTATTAGCAATATAAGAACAATCAAAACATGATTATTATGATTAGTGTTAGAGAATGCTTGGAAGGCTTCATAGATGGGGAAGTACTTGATACAGACCACGTGGATAGGTCAGATTTACAGAGCTAGAAAGGAAAGAGAATTCCAAGCTGACCATATTAATACACCATGACCAAGTTCAACAATATCAACCTCCACACTGTTTGAATCCTCCATAATTTCATTGCAAATGGATTTAAAACAATTGGAAGATGGAAGCTTACTGAACTTAAGTGTGAACATTGTTTAATGATTTAGTTACTAAAATGGACAATTATTCTATTGCTGAACATTTTCTGAGTTCCTTTATAGGGAAAAACAAATTATTACATGAATTTGTTACAATCTGGATAAGTAAATGCTTTAGGTAGTGACTTGAATGGAAAACCAATAGTCTTCTGTATCTTCAAATAGTAAATCACTCTTACTTTCCTAACAGTAACTTCAATGTTACCAAAAAAAATCCCCCCCAAAACCAAAACATGCAGAAATCTTAAAACTTTCCACCTATGGTAAACCAGAGAGTAAAAGTATAATTATTGTACCTATTTTCCTTCCAGTGTTTTTGAGTTTACACATGCATGTGTGTGTGTGTGTATATGTGTGTGTGTACCCAATCTCTTCTTCAAAATGTGAAGAGCTTTGGGCATACCTTCAATTGCTATAATTAATTTATTCTTGCCCAAAACACTAAGAGGTTCACCTGAGCATGAATTCTGCATTTTTCCACCATAGGAAATTACTTGAAAAGTTCCCCCATTAGAAAGCCTAATTTAAAATTAATATGTATGCATTTTCTTTTATCTTTTAAATATGCAAAAATAAGCTGTTTCTCAGTGATGAAGAACTGAACAGTGGTTTGAAATGCCACTTATTTGAATTTCATAAGTCAATCTTTCCCTATATCTTTTTTTTTCTTCATTTGGCTGTCACTCAGAAAATTGCAGGCAAACAGTTGAAAACTAAGCAATATTCCCCACAAAATCTGAGTCTTAAAGAGCTAGTGCTGTTGTGACTTTCAATCATACAATTCACTCAGCTTACGTGATCTAATTATTACTTTTAATAGCAAAAAACACAATTACTTTTGAACCACCCTAGTACTATTAATTTTTTTATCCCTTACCAAGTGCCAGGCACATTCCTAAGGACTTCACATTCTCTCTCTCAGTTAATCCTCACCAAAACTTGATGAGGTGGTTTTTATTATTGTACCAATTTTGGAGCTCAGATAACTGATCCACAGAGAGGATCAGTTGGCCAATGTCATAGAAGTGACAAATGGTGGATACAAGATTAGAACACATTCTGTTTTTGTCTACATACCACACATTTAAGCCCTGAATTACTTTGCCTCTCCTCTCATGCATATACACATCTTATTTAAGGATACTAGATAATTAAAATTGCTACTTTAGTATAAAATTATGTTATAAAACTTTATTTCCACCAGTAACAATTGTTTGGTACTGCACCTGTGGCTCCATTTTTCAATTCTACAAACATTTGGCTGAAAGCATTGTACACAGTGTTGCTACAGAAAACATGCTGGTGAGCCCACTTTTATGCTCTAAAATTCAGCTACCTCCAGAGGAAATGACACAGCAACATGTTTGATTCTTGTAAAAAGAACCTACCCCAATGTCTACACAACTGAGACATAGTGAACTCTTTTTAAAAGCAGAAGAGGAAAAACACTGTGCACGGAAAACTACTGGCTGCTTGATGTGTGTGTGTGTAGCTAGCTGGATCTTTACAGGATGAATGATCCATCTGATAAAAACCTATGAGAGCTACACAAGCACCCGGCGGAGTACATGCATAGCTGCTTAATAATTTCTTGTTGTTTGTTTCAACAAACACACATCGTCAGAGCCCATTTTGACAGCCAAATAACGCTACCACCAACTTGTCATGATAAAAAATAAACCTGATTGAATGCAAATGGGAAAACCCATTTAAAATATGTTAAAGGAATAAATGTATACCAGTCTAATCAAGATGGTAAACAGATTTTCAGTCATCTCAAATATTCTAGAGAACGATAATGTGAAGGTAAATGAAAGGAACAGACATTTTTTCTGTCATAGGAAACAAAGAATTATATGTGCCTGTGAACATACGCACACTGTTTAGATCAAAGAAGACACTATTTTTATCATTCAACTGTAGTCCTATATGATTCTTCCATTTACCCAAGTGATCTGCCTGAGATTTATTATAAAGTGGGGCTGATGGTTATATTCTAAAGGATCAAGTATTGCAGAATGAATAGAGTAATCTTGCATATGTTTCGTTAATGCCAAACCTTCTGGAAAAAGAAGGCAAGGGGCTTCCTCAAAGACCAATTGATCTGGGAAGGGGTTTAAAATTGCCTCTGTAAATATTTTCCAAACAGGTACTCAAGGTAATTTTTAAAACACAACATGATTGAATCATAACACCTCTCCACCGCAACCCGCACTCCCCTGCTTAGTTTGGCAATGGCTTCACATTGTTCTTAGGATGCAAGCAATGCCTACAAGTCCCTGTGTGTTCCTTCTACCACCAAGCATTAGGTTCCAATTCATATCTCTCCTCCTACACCCCATACTCCAAGCTTCCTGACCTTCTTTCAGTCACTAAGACCATATAGCTTCTCAGGATCATCCCAAAAGTCTCATGGTAACTGTTTCCCCAGTGTCCCGTGCTGAGAACAGCACCTGTAATTTGGTCAGCACCCATAACTAGGAATGAGTGAATGTATGCCCCTCCCTTTCCCTGGTATATTCTCTTCCCACCCATCCTTTTAACTTGTTTTAATTCTAAGTATCCTTCATATTTCAGCTTAAATTTTACATCCTCAGGGAAGCTTTTTCTTAGCCTAACCCAAAACTTCAAGTGGTACCACACCCCTCTCACAGTAGCAACAATTATAATTGTAATTTTATATTTATTTGTTGGATAATTTGGTTAGTGTAATTTCTCTACTAAACTTTTAGGTCTGTGAATTCCACAAGAATAGAAATCAAGACTCTTTTTGTTCATTACTGTTTCCCAAGTGTCTACCATGGCACCTCATTTAGAAGTCCATAAATGTTTATTGAGTGTATTTGAGAGTGAGTGGACAAGTGAAATAATGAATACTAAAAGAAAGATCCCAGGAAAAGTAGAGTCGTCACCATTTTTGTAAAATAACCCGTCTATCATATTTCCTCTGTCAAATACAGGAAGCAGATGGGCAGAACTCTCAGTGACGAGCTAATGACATCAAACATGGAAATGAATGACTTTAAAACTTCTAGGGAATATTTTCAAATGTAAATATTTCTCTGCCAACAGTTTTAAGTGAGGTATAGGTTTGCCACGTTATTTTATTTCTGTTACTTCAACTTTGGGCTAAGGAAAAAAATGTCATCCATTTCCAGGGGGAGATTCATAGCCTCTGGGTCAAAGGTAATTGGTTTAAAACTTACTGTGATTCCACAGAAACGCAGCAAAAATAATTGCGGCATTTTACTTTTCTCCTGAAAATACACAGGTTAGTTTGTGAAATGATGATTAATTTCTAACTATTGTTTTAAAAATAGTGTCCTCTCAAAAGCATGTTGATAATAGCTTGCAATTTTAGTAGTAGCTAAATTAACTCCTTTGCAAAATTAATGAAGTCAGTGAGTCAGAGACTTCTGAATTGTAATGAGTTTCAAAAAATTCTGCATGAGTTAAAATCCCACATGAATTATATAAGAACATCTTTTTTTTCTTTCTTTATTTTACATACTTCTGTAGTATTTTTCTATCTAAAAGAAGTATAAATATTTGAAAAGGGCAGCCTGTATTTTATTGTCTCTTAGGCAGCCAAATTCAAGTTACCTTGCAACAATACAGATGATACAAAACAAGAAAGAGAGAAAAAAATCACTTATTGTGTTTGTCATATGTTGTCAAAATAATAGCTTTTATTTATTTTGTAGGGTTTCTATGTCAGTCATTAATTAAAATTAGAGTGAGCTATTGTAAGGGTTTACATGCTAAAGCAATTTTTTTTTATCTGAAACAGGACTTACCTTTGTGCAGTCCTTACGATTCAACTTAAACAAAAACTTGTTGATATCTCAACTTATCAGGGATGAATATTTGCAGATATTAACTACAATGTGGTATGACATATTCCCTCTATTTAAAGGATTCTTGGGTTCACAGTCATTTGGGAGAAAGTAGAAAATAATTAAAGATCCTATAAGTTTAAAAAAGAAAGACTATCAAGGGCACACTCTTGTTTTCCTTTATTTGCTGTTTCTTTGTTCGGTTGAAATTTTCATTCCCAACTTCTATTTCCGCAGTCTTTTAAAAATTCCATTCATTTCAATTTTCAACTTATAACTTTTTTGTCATTTTTTTTTTTTTTTTTTTTCCTGAAAATATACTCCCTTGGGAGCTTTCCCACTGGTAAGAGAAAGGAATTTTTTTTTTTTTTTTTTTTCTGAAGGACTCTTGCTCTGTGGTGCGATCTGGGCTCACTGCAACCACCACCTCCTGGGTTCAAGAGATTCTCCTGCCTCAGCCTCCTGAGTAGCTGGGACTACAAGTGCACGCCACCATGCCCAGCTAATTTTTGTATTTTTAATAGAGACAGGGTTTCACCATGTTGGCCAGGATGGTCTCTATCTCTTGACCTCGTGATCCGCCAGCCTCGGCCTCCCAAAGGAGACAGGATTTTTAAAAGAAAACATTCTGAATGTAAAGGCCTTTCAGCCAGTGAGATTTTTTGTTATTTATTTATTTATTGTTTATTTATTTATTTATGTAGACTGATATTTGGTTCTGCAAAGAAGGAAAGAATGTTGTTTGTCTACAGAGCTTCCCTCTGAATCTTATTTGAAAAATGGAAAGTAGGGCAAAAGTCACCATATTACACCTGGCACAAATAACTCCTGACATGTCATATAGGGATGAGTATTAATCTGGCATGATTCTTTTAACTCGAGGCTTTAATATTTTTTTTGGAATAAATGTTCAGCAAGAAGCACAGTCCCTGATAATCAGTGAGTTTGAGTTCTGTGTTATGCAGAGTCAGAAAATGGATTACTCTTGTACAAGCATTAAGTTTAATTAAACAATCAATTTTTCATTAAGTCAGTGCTTCAATTCAGCACTGTACTAGGTGCTTTGGGAAAAAACAGGTACAACATGGTGACCGTACTTATGTCTAATACCACTCAGGCACCCATGAAGAGGGGAAGTATGGGATATGGAAGTTCAACAAAGAGTGAGAGTCACAGTAATCATAAAAACCTCCAGAGAGGAAGGAGCTTGGATATGATGCTGGGGAAATAAACAGGAAATAGTTTTGCTGGAAATGTATTTCAAAGAAAGAGAACAATCTAAGAGTTCGTAGAAAACGAGGTTCCACAGTCATACAATGATAATACAATGAAAGTATCCTTACAGTTAAAATGATATGAAAAAACATTAAAGCTTGTCAGATAATTTAATAGTCAGCTACATCCTTATATATGCAAATGAAAGTTATTGGCTTTGAAGTATTAAACTTCATATCTGTTAGAAGAATTTTTATAATTTTAATAATGCATTTTAAAAGAATTTGATTTCTGTAAAGTCTATTGTTAACACACACATATATTTACATGTTTTGGGGTTATTTTTAAACACACATTTTTTAGTGTGGGAATGCTTTATGTCTGTTCATAACTGTCTGTATAAAACATATAAAACATTAATGCTTCAGCTGGAAATAATTACATAATGTTACCATTGATCCTAAACCAAAGAGAGTCTAGGTCACATCCATTCAGTGAAGAGCTAAAGCTAATCTCCTTCTTAATGTTATAGCCTAGTCTATTTTTACCATTATATTACTGATTTGTTCTTATTTATTTAAAAATAAACATCTGCCAGGTGCAGTGCTCATGCCTGTATTCCCAGCACTTTAGCAGATCACGTGAGGCCAGGAGTTGGGGACTAGCCGGGGCAACATGGCAAGACCCTGTCTCTACAAAAAATAGAATATCTACAAAAAATAGAATAATTAGCTGGCTGGGCGCGGTGGCTCACACTTGTAATCCCAGCACTTTGGAAGGCCGAAGCAGGTGGATCACGAGGTCAGAGTTCGAGACCAGCCTGACCAACATGGTGAAACCCTGTCTCTACAAAAAATACAAAAATTAGCCGGGCGTGGTGGTGGTTGCCTGTAATTGAGAGGTGACAACGTGCTGGCAGCCCTCGCTGGCTCTCAGCGCCTCCTTGGAGTCTGCTCTGGCCACACTTGAGGTGCCCTTCAGCCCACTGCTGCACTGTGGGAGCCTCTCTCTGGGCTGGCAGAGGCAGGAGCCGGCTCCCTCTGCTTGTGGGGAGGTGTGGAGGCGCAGGTCCGGACGGGAACCCGGGCTGCGCAGGGCGCTCTTGCCGGCCAACGTGAGTTCTGGGTGGGTGCGGCTTGGTGGGCCCCGCACTAGGAGCTGCCAGCCGCAGTAGTGAAGGGCTTAGCACCCAGGCCAACAGCTGCTGAGGTTGTGCAGGGTCCCACACCACTGCCGGCCTGCCCACTTCTGCGCTCGAATTCTTGTGGGGCCTCAGCTGCCTGCCCCTGGGGCAGGGCTCGCAACCTGCAGCCCGCCATGCCCGAGCTCCCCCCCGTGGTGGGTTCCAGAGGGGACCGAGCTTCCCCACCTCCCCAACGGGTGCTGGCCCCTGCTCCACAGTGCCTGGTCCCATTGACCACCCAAGGTCTGAGGAGCGCAGGCGGGCAGCATGGGACTGTTGGGCAGCTCTATCCGGGCCCTGGCACGGGATCCATTAGGCAGAGCCAGCTGGGCTCCTGAGTCGTGTGGGGACTTGGAGAACTTTTATGTCTAGCTAGAGGACTGTAAATATGCCAAACAGCACTCCGTGTCTAGCTCTAGGTTTGTAAATGCACCAATCAGTACTCTGTGTCTAGCTAATCTAGTGA
>NW_022329679.1:0-20969 GCF_002776525.5 Piliocolobus tephrosceles | reverse complement strand
TCACTAGATTAGCTAGACACAGAGTACTGATTGGTGCATTTACAAACCTAGAGCTAGACACGGAGTGCTGTTTGGCATATTTACAGTCCTCTAGCTAGACATAAAAGTTCTCCAAGTCCCCACACGACTCAGGAGCCCAGCTGGCTCTGCCTAATGGATCCCGTGCCAGGGCCCGGATAGAGCTGCCCAACAGTCCCATGCTGCCCGCCTGCGCTCCTCAGACCTTGGGTGGTCAATGGGACCAGGCACTGTGGAGCAGGGGCCAGCACCCGTTGGGGAGGTGGGGAAGCTCGGTCCCCTCTGGAACCCACCACGGGGGGGAGCTCGGGCATGGCGGGCTGCAGGTTGCGAGCCCTGCCCCAGGGGCAGGCAGCTGAGGCCCCACAAGAATTCGAGCGCAGAAGTGGGCAGGCCGGCAGTGGTGTGGGACCCTGCACAACCTCAGCAGCTGTTGGCCTGGGTGCTAAGCCCTTCACTACTGCGGCTGGCAGCTCCTAGTGCGGGGCCCACCAAGCCGCACCCACCCAGAACTCACGTTGGCCGGCAAGAGCGCCCTGCGCAGCCCGGGTTCCCGTCCGGACCTGCGCCTCCACACCTCCCCACAAGCAGAGGGAGCCGGCTCCTGCCTCTGCCAGCCCAGAGAGAGGCTCCCACAGTGCAGCAGTGGGCTGAAGGGCACCTCAAGTGTGGCCAGAGCAGACTCCAAGGAGGCGCTGAGAGCCAGCGAGGGCTGCCAGCACGTTGTCACCTCTCAATTACAGGCAACCACCACCACGCCCGGCTAATTTTTGTATTTTTTGTAGAGACAGGGTTTCACCATGTTGGTCAGGCTGGTCTCGAACTCTGACCTCGTGATCCACCTGCTTCGGCCTTCCAAAGTGCTGGGATTACAAGTGTGAGCCACCGCGCCCAGCCAGCTAATTATTCTATTTTTTGTAGATATTCTATTTTTTGTAGAGACAGGGTCTTGCCATGTTGCCCCGGCTAGTCCCCAACTCCTGGCCTCACGTGATCTGCTAAAGTGCTGGGAATACAGGCATGAGCACTGCACCTGGCAGATGTTTATTTTTAAATAAATAAGAACAAATCAGTAATATAATGGTAAAAATAGACTAGGCTATAACATTAAGAAGGAGATTAGCTTTAGCTCTTCACTGAATGGATGTGACCTAGACTCTCTTTGGTTTAGGATCAATGGTAACATTATGTAATTATTTCCAGCTGAAGCATTAATGTTTTATATGTTTTATACAGACAGTTATGAACAGACATAAAGCATTCCCACACTAAAAAATGTGTGTTTAAAAATAACCCCAAAACATGTAAATATATGTGTGTGTTAACAATAGACTTTACAGAAATCAAATTCTTTTAAAATGCATTATTAAAATTATAAAAATTCTTCTAACAGATATGAAGTTTAATACTTCAAAGCCAATAACTTTCATTTGCATATATAAGGATGTAGCTGACTATTAAATTATCTGACAAGCTTTAATGTTTTTTCATATCATTTTAACTGTAAGGATACTTTCATTGTATTATCATTGTATGACTGTGGAACCTCGTTTTCTACGAACTCTTAGATTGTTCTCTTTCTTTGAAATACATTTCCAGCAAAACTATTTCCTGTTTATTTCCCCAGCATCATATCCAAGCTCCTTCCTCTCTGGAGGTTTTTATGATTACTGTGACTCTCACTCTTTGTTGAACTTCCATATCCCATACTTCCCCTCTTCATGGGTGCCTGAGTGGTATTAGACATAAGTACGGTCACCATGTTGTACCTGTTTTTTCCCAAAGCACCTAGTACAGTGCTGAATTGAAGCACTGACTTAATGAAAAATTGATTGTTTAATTAAACTTAATGCTTGTACAAGAGTAATCCATTTTCTGACTCTGCATAACACAGAACTCAAACTCACTGATTATCAGGGACTGTGCTTCTTGCTGAACATTTATTCCAAAAAAAATATTAAAGCCTCGAGTTAAAAGAATCATGCCAGATTAATACTCATCCCTATATGACATGTCAGGAGTTATTTGTGCCAGGTGTAATATGGTGACTTTTGCCCTACTTTCCATTTTTCAAATAAGATTCAGAGGGAAGCTCTGTAGACAAACAACATTCTTTCCTTCTTTGCAGAACCAAATATCAGTCTACATAAATAAATAAATAAACAATAAATAAATAAATAACAAAAAATCTCACTGGCTGAAAGGCCTTTACATTCAGAATGTTTTCTTTTAAAAATCCTGTCTCCTTTGGGAGGCCGAGGCTGGCGGATCACGAGGTCAAGAGATAGAGACCATCCTGGCCAACATGGTGAAACCCTGTCTCTATTAAAAATACAAAAATTAGCTGGGCATGGTGGCGTGCACTTGTAGTCCCAGCTACTCAGGAGGCTGAGGCAGGAGAATCTCTTGAACCCAGGAGGTGGTGGTTGCAGTGAGCCCAGATCGCACCACAGAGCAAGAGTCCTTCAGAAAAAAAAAAAAAAAAAAAATTCCTTTCTCTTACCAGTGGGAAAGCTCCCAAGGGAGTATATTTTCAGGAAAAAAAAAAAAAAAAAAAATGACAAAAAAGTTATAAGTTGAAAATTGAAATGAATGGAATTTTTAAAAGACTGCGGAAATAGAAGTTGGGAATGAAAATTTCAACCGAACAAAGAAACAGCAAATAAAGGAAAACAAGAGTGTGCCCTTGATAGTCTTTCTTTTTTAAACTTATAGGATCTTTAATTATTTTCTACTTTCTCCCAAATGACTGTGAACCCAAGAATCCTTTAAATAGAGGGAATATGTCATACCACATTGTAGTTAATATCTGCAAATATTCATCCCTGATAAGTTGAGATATCAACAAGTTTTTGTTTAAGTTGAATCGTAAGGACTGCACAAAGGTAAGTCCTGTTTCAGATAAAAAAAAATTGCTTTAGCATGTAAACCCTTACAATAGCTCACTCTAATTTTAATTAATGACTGACATAGAAACCCTACAAAATAAATAAAAGCTATTATTTTGACAACATATGACAAACACAATAAGTGATTTTTTTCTCTCTTTCTTGTTTTGTATCATCTGTATTGTTGCAAGGTAACTTGAATTTGGCTGCCTAAGAGACAATAAAATACAGGCTGCCCTTTTCAAATATTTATACTTCTTTTAGATAGAAAAATACTACAGAAGTATGTAAAATAAAGAAAGAAAAAAAAGATGTTCTTATATAATTCATGTGGGATTTTAACTCATGCAGAATTTTTTGAAACTCATTACAATTCAGAAGTCTCTGACTCACTGACTTCATTAATTTTGCAAAGGAGTTAATTTAGCTACTACTAAAATTGCAAGCTATTATCAACATGCTTTTGAGAGGACACTATTTTTAAAACAATAGTTAGAAATTAATCATCATTTCACAAACTAACCTGTGTATTTTCAGGAGAAAAGTAAAATGCCGCAATTATTTTTGCTGCGTTTCTGTGGAATCACAGTAAGTTTTAAACCAATTACCTTTGACCCAGAGGCTATGAATCTCCCCCTGGAAATGGATGACATTTTTTTCCTTAGCCCAAAGTTGAAGTAACAGAAATAAAATAACGTGGCAAACCTATACCTCACTTAAAACTGTTGGCAGAGAAATATTTACATTTGAAAATATTCCCTAGAAGTTTTAAAGTCATTCATTTCCATGTTTGATGTCATTAGCTCGTCACTGAGAGTTCTGCCCATCTGCTTCCTGTATTTGACAGAGGAAATATGATAGACGGGTTATTTTACAAAAATGGTGACGACTCTACTTTTCCTGGGATCTTTCTTTTAGTATTCATTATTTCACTTGTCCACTCACTCTCAAATACACTCAATAAACATTTATGGACTTCTAAATGAGGTGCCATGGTAGACACTTGGGAAACAGTAATGAACAAAAAGAGTCTTGATTTCTATTCTTGTGGAATTCACAGACCTAAAAGTTTAGTAGAGAAATTACACTAACCAAATTATCCAACAAATAAATATAAAATTACAATTATAATTGTTGCTACTGTGAGAGGGGTGTGGTACCACTTGAAGTTTTGGGTTAGGCTAAGAAAAAGCTTCCCTGAGGATGTAAAATTTAAGCTGAAATATGAAGGATACTTAGAATTAAAACAAGTTAAAAGGATGGGTGGGAAGAGAATATACCAGGGAAAGGGAGGGGCATACATTCACTCATTCCTAGTTATGGGTGCTGACCAAATTACAGGTGCTGTTCTCAGCACGGGACACTGGGGAAACAGTTACCATGAGACTTTTGGGATGATCCTGAGAAGCTATATGGTCTTAGTGACTGAAAGAAGGTCAGGAAGCTTGGAGTATGGGGTGTAGGAGGAGAGATATGAATTGGAACCTAATGCTTGGTGGTAGAAGGAACACACAGGGACTTGTAGGCATTGCTTGCATCCTAAGAACAATGTGAAGCCATTGCCAAACTAAGCAGGGGAGTGCGGGTTGCGGTGGAGAGGTGTTATGATTCAATCATGTTGTGTTTTAAAAATTACCTTGAGTACCTGTTTGGAAAATATTTACAGAGGCAATTTTAAACCCCTTCCCAGATCAATTGGTCTTTGAGGAAGCCCCTTGCCTTCTTTTTCCAGAAGGTTTGGCATTAACGAAACATATGCAAGATTACTCTATTCATTCTGCAATACTTGATCCTTTAGAATATAACCATCAGCCCCACTTTATAATAAATCTCAGGCAGATCACTTGGGTAAATGGAAGAATCATATAGGACTACAGTTGAATGATAAAAATAGTGTCTTCTTTGATCTAAACAGTGTGCGTATGTTCACAGGCACATATAATTCTTTGTTTCCTATGACAGAAAAAATGTCTGTTCCTTTCATTTACCTTCACATTATCGTTCTCTAGAATATTTGAGATGACTGAAAATCTGTTTACCATCTTGATTAGACTGGTATACATTTATTCCTTTAACATATTTTAAATGGGTTTTCCCATTTGCATTCAATCAGGTTTATTTTTTATCATGACAAGTTGGTGGTAGCGTTATTTGGCTGTCAAAATGGGCTCTGACGATGTGTGTTTGTTGAAACAAACAACAAGAAATTATTAAGCAGCTATGCATGTACTCCGCCGGGTGCTTGTGTAGCTCTCATAGGTTTTTATCAGATGGATCATTCATCCTGTAAAGATCCAGCTAGCTACACACACACACATCAAGCAGCCAGTAGTTTTCCGTGCACAGTGTTTTTCCTCTTCTGCTTTTAAAAAGAGTTCACTATGTCTCAGTTGTGTAGACATTGGGGTAGGTTCTTTTTACAAGAATCAAACATGTTGCTGTGTCATTTCCTCTGGAGGTAGCTGAATTTTAGAGCATAAAAGTGGGCTCACCAGCATGTTTTCTGTAGCAACACTGTGTACAATGCTTTCAGCCAAATGTTTGTAGAATTGAAAAATGGAGCCACAGGTGCAGTACCAAACAATTGTTACTGGTGGAAATAAAGTTTTATAACATAATTTTATACTAAAGTAGCAATTTTAATTATCTAGTATCCTTAAATAAGATGTGTATATGCATGAGAGGAGAGGCAAAGTAATTCAGGGCTTAAATGTGTGGTATGTAGACAAAAACAGAATGTGTTCTAATCTTGTATCCACCATTTGTCACTTCTATGACATTGGCCAACTGATCCTCTCTGTGGATCAGTTATCTGAGCTCCAAAATTGGTACAATAATAAAAACCACCTCATCAAGTTTTGGTGAGGATTAACTGAGAGAGAGAATGTGAAGTCCTTAGGAATGTGCCTGGCACTTGGTAAGGGATAAAAAAATTAATAGTACTAGGGTGGTTCAAAAGTAATTGTGTTTTTTGCTATTAAAAGTAATAATTAGATCACGTAAGCTGAGTGAATTGTATGATTGAAAGTCACAACAGCACTAGCTCTTTAAGACTCAGATTTTGTGGGGAATATTGCTTAGTTTTCAACTGTTTGCCTGCAATTTTCTGAGTGACAGCCAAATGAAGAAAAAAAAAGATATAGGGAAAGATTGACTTATGAAATTCAAATAAGTGGCATTTCAAACCACTGTTCAGTTCTTCATCACTGAGAAACAGCTTATTTTTGCATATTTAAAAGATAAAAGAAAATGCATACATATTAATTTTAAATTAGGCTTTCTAATGGGGGAACTTTTCAAGTAATTTCCTATGGTGGAAAAATGCAGAATTCATGCTCAGGTGAACCTCTTAGTGTTTTGGGCAAGAATAAATTAATTATAGCAATTGAAGGTATGCCCAAAGCTCTTCACATTTTGAAGAAGAGATTGGGTACACACACACATATACACACACACACACATGCATGTGTAAACTCAAAAACACTGGAAGGAAAATAGGTACAATAATTATACTTTTACTCTCTGGTTTACCATAGGTGGAAAGTTTTAAGATTTCTGCATGTTTTGGTTTTGGGGGGGATTTTTTTTGGTAACATTGAAGTTACTGTTAGGAAAGTAAGAGTGATTTACTATTTGAAGATACAGAAGACTATTGGTTTTCCATTCAAGTCACTACCTAAAGCATTTACTTATCCAGATTGTAACAAATTCATGTAATAATTTGTTTTTCCCTATAAAGGAACTCAGAAAATGTTCAGCAATAGAATAATTGTCCATTTTAGTAACTAAATCATTAAACAATGTTCACACTTAAGTTCAGTAAGCTTCCATCTTCCAATTGTTTTAAATCCATTTGCAATGAAATTATGGAGGATTCAAACAGTGTGGAGGTTGATATTGTTGAACTTGGTCATGGTGTATTAATATGGTCAGCTTGGAATTCTCTTTCCTTTCTAGCTCTGTAAATCTGACCTATCCACGTGGTCTGTATCAAGTACTTCCCCATCTATGAAGCCTTCCAAGCATTCTCTAACACTAATCATAATAATCATGTTTTGATTGTTCTTATATTGCTAATAATACCTTATATCTACTATCACCCATTAACGTCCAAATCACCATCATCATCATTATCTTCTTCTTCATCAATAATATTTATCAAGTGCTCAATATGAGCCAGATTCTATACTAAAGACCTTATGTTCATTTTATTTGGTCATCCCACTACTGTAATTCTACTATTATTATCTACCGATGCTTGAGAAACAGTCTTGCAAAGTTTAAATACCTATCCAAGTTCACATTGCAAATAAATGCCAGAAACAGACTTTTAATCCCAGCAGCCTAACTGCAAAGCCCTAATTTCTTAACCTCCCTATAATTACTATAAATTTATTATTTATTTATTTAAAATTTTATTTAATTATTTATTTATTTATCCGTCGCCCAGGCTGGAGTGTAATGGTGGGATCTCGGCCCACCGCAACCTCCGTCTTTCAGGTTCAAGTGATTCTCCTGCCTCAGCCTCCTGAGAAGCTGGGATTACAAGTGCCCACTACCATGCCTGGCTGATTTTTCTATTTTTAGTAGAGACAGCGTTTTGCCATTTTGACCAAGCTGGTCTTGAACTCTTGACCTCGGGTGATCCACCCATCTTGGCCTTCCAAAGTGCTAGGATTACAGGTGGGAGCCACAGCGCCCGGTTTCCAACTTTTAATTTAAACATCAGATATTTAACTTTTAGATTTTCCATGTCTTGTCTCCTTCTTTGGAAACTTCTTTGCAGCAGAGACTTCTATTTGTCCCCAAATGCCTTTCTCCCTTTCTTCATTAGAATTGCAATCTTTAAATTTTAGCTGAGCACCCAGTAATCAAAAATAAGAATCTTATATCCTAGCTTCCTTATGCATACAAGTGATTAAGTCTGGATAATGACATGTCAATGGGAATTCTTCCTGGAAAGGAGAAGATGTGTAATCCTTTAATCCTTTCTTCATTCTCTTGGCTGGATTTGGGTCCTGGAGCTGGTACTAGACCAGCCACCTCAGAATATGATATGGAGACCACATGCCGAGGATGGCTGAGAAGAAATGCAGAAAGACTCTTGGTCCTTGACAGTGTGATGCACTGACCAACCCTAAACAGACTCTTTCTCCACTTATTTCATTTGAGATGGAATACATTTCTACTGTATTGATATTTCAATTATTTTGAGTTTTTGGTCTCTTGAAGCTGACCTAATCCTACCTAATACACTGTTAGAGGGCAGAGTGACTTTTTATACAAGTAAGAATACTCATAACATGTTTAAAAGGCACTTGATAAATATCATATTGCTTTAAGGTAATTATAGATTTCCAAATATGTCCAAGGTCTATCAAAAATTGTAGTCTAGTATACATAATCTAAAACTGTAGTGTATTTGAAACCCTCAGAATTGGACAGTTTATTTGACTAAGCTTTATTTTGGAGCCACTTCTTCCATATTAACACAGGGGATATTTGATATAAAATGCTATTATATATAGTTGGACGTACACCTAGTGCTGACAGAATAAAAGTATACTGCATTTTAAAAAACATAATTTCCTTTTTGAATTGATGTCATCCTTTACTACGGCAATCTAACTGGCATTATTAAAAACCCTGTCAGGAATTACTATACAAATCCTCACTCTAATAATCATACACATACTTGTCCACCTAATTGAGGCCACTGTAATGTGGCACTACAAAGAGAATAGTCTAGAAGTTAGTTCAAACCAATTCCAGATGCAAGTCAATATAAGAATTGTCTTCCCACAAGAGATATCAATAATACAGACCTGAGATGCTGAAGAAAAGAGAATAAATCACAAAATTATTTAAAAGCTAACCTTACATAGCTTGGAATTAGTTTTGTCTTGGGAAAGTTGTCTAATTCCCTACTTTCTCAGAATATATGACCATCCTGTGATAGAATAAAATAATAAAAGTACATCCAGTCATTTCTTCTTTTACTTATTAACTCAATCCTTCAATAATATTTCCAAGCCCATACTATGGGCTAGACACTTGTCTCATATCTGGTTATATAGGCATAAACAATATTGACAAAAGTCATGCCTTCCTGGAGCTCATTTTCTTATGGAGAAAGACAGACAAAAATTATATATCTTTAATATAGTGGTTAAGATTAATAAGATATTGAGATTGAAAGCGATTGAAGGCAAGGGGAAATCAGGTTAGACCCCTCTGAGAATGTATAATTTGAGCTGAGATGTAGGTGACAAGATAGGCCGTTCTTACAAAAATTTGAAGGAAAAGGCTCCAGCCAGAGGAAACAAGAATTGCACAGCTCTTAAGATTGGAACAAACTTTGCTGATTCAGAAGATGGGAGATAACCTCAAGGTTTCTGGAACAAAGTGGAGAAGGGGTTAGTGGTGCTAAGATCAGAGGAATAGGCAGGACCGGGTAGTATAGGACCCTGAAGGGTGTGATAAGATGTTTGCAATTTATTGTAAGTTCTTTCAGTGTGACATGTAATGGAAGTGACAGTTTTGTGTTAGAGACCTATAGCTGTTTTGCTGTCTATAGTTTTCTACATAAACTTAGAAATAGATTTTTAGAATGTCAACTCCTAAGTCCTCATATCCATAGAAGTTAAGTCATTATCATTGCCAGAAACTATCTGGCATTTCATAAGAGTTAATATTAATGGGACTATGGAAGCTGGAATAAATCAAGGATTCTTGTGACTTATGATAAATTATAAATCTTAATTATGAACCTCATTTTACTCATACTGAAAGCATACAGAAATAGTAAATTCAGTGTAACCTGTCAGGAATAATATATTTGAATAATATTGATTTTAACTTTAGATCTGTCATTTCCTATTTAATTATATTTTATATTCACCTTTTCTTATTTATTATACTGTATATGCATTTTAAAAATATATCTTTGAAAACCTGTAGTGAACTATTAAAAACATAAATAAGTGAGCACATGGAGAAACAATAACACCAAATTGAGCACATGGGGAAACAGTAAAACCAAATCACATGTTTGTGAAATATTCTTATATTGTTTGCAAATAATGTAAAGTATATTCTGCTCATTGGACTTACATTATGGAATTAAGAATAAGAAGCAGATGCTGCATCTTGTTTGTAGGATCTAAGTCAGAGGCAATGAACATGCACACATGTGGCTGCTCCTATAAGGAACGCAGGCATCACCAACTAGTTGGCTCCTGGAAAGTCCTGCGTCAACCTCAGAATCTTTTCATCATTGTGGTTTAGTCAACAACCACTCATAAATGACTTGTCAAGAGAAACTAGTCCAAGATTTGCTCTTGCCTTAAACCGACAATGAACAACGAAGATATGCATCTTTTGCAGGTGTCAAAGTTCTCTGTTCATTTGTTACAATAGAGGATAATTTAGAAAGAATGTGGACATTGAAGTTAAATAAAATCGTCTTGAACGAGGATAGGATACTTATATTGGGCAGGTTCCTTAGCTTCCCTAAGTCTTTCTTTTCTTCAGTAGAAAATGAAAATGACATTTTATTTATGGGATTTAGGGAAAAATAAACAAAATACTTGATGTATTGAAAGTATTTAACAAATATTTGATTCCATATTTTTCCTAGAATATTAAATGGTATTACCTTGGTCTAGAGATTCAAAAATTTTTTACTCCCAAATGGGTATTCTTTCCACTCCCACTATAAATGGTATCTGGATTCTTATTTAAGAAAATACCTAAAAGAATATAAACACATGCCATATACGCATACATATTAAACTTATTTGTTATGATTTCAAGATCTTACTGCTTTTATCTATATGTCTTTGAAAGACATATAAAGGCTAAGAACACTGTGATCTTTAAAATGAGTTCTAAAGAAGAGAGAAGGAGTTAAGAGGTGGGGAAAAGTTCATTGCTTTTGGTTAAGAATAAGAAAAAAATATTTGAAATGATTTAAGTTTGCAATATTTGAGCAAATATTAAAGATTTCATTTTGATAATATTACAAAATAAAATGTTATCAGAAATTATTGGACATAAAATATCTACTTGTGTGAATTTCTATGAAACAGGAATTAAAATTTAGGGTCCAGGTACCCATAAAAATCTCATTGTAAATTGCTTTTTTTTTTGTACTAAGATTGTATTTCTACATAGTTTGTACGATCTTTAAAATTGTCCTCAACAGCAAAAGCCATATTCAAAGCAATCTTTCTTTCAAAGTTTCTATGTTCTTTCTTTGTCCATAAGACACTATCATTTCACTCTATCAGAGGTTCTCAAACTGTATAGTTGGTAGCATCTGAAAAATGCAGATTCTCACCGCATACCCATACATTTTAGTTAAGAGGGTCTGTGATAGACTGAGGTGGAACAAAGGGTTCATATCAGAAATTTCTAGTGGTTGGGAGGTGTTTTGTAATTCTCAAATAATGTTATTTTATTTGTTTTAGTCATATTATTTCATTTATTTTAAAATTTCAAACAATGTTTTAAAATGGTATAGAAGTCCCACTTTCAAAATGAATGGTTACAAAAGAAAAATTACTTGGAAACACAGCACATTGAAAGGGAACAACAAGTTTTATTTATTTTTGAGCCTTCAGTTTGGTGCTGGTTACTCAATAAATGTTTGTTGAATAAATGAATAATCTGAATGAAGCTTTACCTTTTTGAAAATGAGATGACTGCTCTCCCATGAAATATAAATGCAAAAAGACACCTCTATAGATTTTAATTTCCTTCTAGACTCCCAAACTGCAACAGCTGCTTGATATAGTGCAGGAATATTGTTCTTATTCACTTACTCTGACCCTGAAAATGTCTGCTACAAATAACTGAGCTCTCTAATAGTTCCTAATGACCCTGTTCTCTGAGCAGAACTAATCAGTAATTTGGAATCAAATAGGTAATTCTAAAAATGAGACATTGCTCACATTGATTCTTACATGGTCATCATGTTTGCATTGAAGGTGACAATTACAATATGTTAGTATCAATCAATATTATGAATAAATTTTCAAACCATGAGGGGTGATGACTATGACCTATTGTGATGTTAATTTCCTGTTCACCCCTAATGCCAATTGTTCGCAGTGAGAAAGCTAATATTACTATGGGAAACTCATACTTCCAATTAAAATGACAATATTTCAGGGTTTTTTGCTTTTGATTTTGCCTCCGTTTGAAATATTTGCAGTAATATAAGGAGTTTTGTTTGTTTGTTTGTTTGTTTGTTTTTACCTATAGTCTGGTTTAAAATGTTTTTAAATACAAATCAGAATCTTTGCAGTACTCATTATGTTGACTGATGATGTATTCAAAAGTCTTAAAACGGTATTTTTAAAATATACTGAGGGCCAGGCATGGTGGCCCATGCCTGTAATTCCAGCACTTTGGGATGCTGAGGTGGGCGGATCACGAGGTCAGGAGATCGAGACCATCCTGGCCAACACGGTGAAACCCCGTCTCTACTAATACAAAAATTAGCTGGGCGTGGTGGCACATGCCTGCAATCCTAGCTACTTGGGAGGCTGTGGCAGAAGAATCACTTGAACCGGGAGTCGGAGGTTGCAGTGAGCGGGGATCATGCCACTGCACTCCAGCCTGGCGACAGAGACTCTGTCTCAAGAAAAAAAAAAAGAAAAACAAAAGATATTGATGGTTATTTTCCATAGAAAAAAAAAATCCATGTTGGACCATAAATAGATTTCAGAAAATGCCTGACTCTGTTAGGTCAATTATTGACAGCAAGGAAGTCAAAGCCATAATAACATAATTGTCATGGGGCCATTAAGCATTACTTGGAGAAAATCTCTTGACCAGCCTGCAACTGAAGTCTTGAGCCATTGACTCAAAAACCCAGTCTGCCATTAAAATGTTGATTAGGTGAAAAAGCTTAATTGGTTTAGTGCAAATTCACCATCTTAAATAATTTTTTAAAATAATACAACCTATAACTTACAATTGGGTCAACAAAGTGTTACCTTCATATTTGATAGACATTTTGGTTATATATTTTAAATAGCTACATATTCCAAATCACAGATGGCCTAGGTACTAAGATAATATTAATACACAACTTCATAGTGAATAAATGTAGCCATGAAACACAATCTTTAGTAGAAATTTGCTACTAAACCCTGGGTACCTGTTTCCCTTGGGCAAGTTTTATCTCAAACACAAAGCAACTAATCTTCTTAGTCTTTCTTGATAACCCAACGACTTTCAGCTAATGATAATTATCTATAATTTGATATATGTGAAAGAATAATGGTCAGGTTCATTTTCTATTCAACTCAAAAAATGATTTTTCTATAAATCCTTACAGTGTGTCTAGGTAAGAGCTCAGTCAGTATGCACTCCCTCTCACTGAAAACAATAGTTAAACAACACCTATTATTACCAATTGTAAAGGTACATTCTCAGTTTTTCTCTTAAATATTTAAATATTAAATTTTTGGTTAAATTTAATCACACTGAAAATAAATTTTAAATTCTACGTTTAATGTAGAGTCACTTTATTACATTCTATATTCAAGTATGTGATTAATTTATGTCTTTTTCAGTAATGCAAATGATTCTTTATCATTTGAATGTTTAACTGCTCAAGTTTTATTGCCAGTGTACTTTTATTATGTTCTCATTAATTATTTTTTAAGAAATTTGTTTAATAGTATCTTGCTAACTTGAAATCCTAGTAGAGTGCCTTAGAAGATTTTGAGAGCTTATCGAAATCAAACTGGAAGGAAACATTGCTTTGCACTGAATTCTGACAGTTACCAAAATCACCTCACATAGTGATTCCGACGTAGATAGGAAGAAAGCAGTGGTGTGACCTGTATCACAAATCATAGTCAGTCATTTCATGAAAAATATCTTCTTTGGGAAAATAAAAATTATCTGGGTAGATTTCTCAAGATGTTTAATTTTCCCTGTGAAAAGAGGAAGATGCCAGTCAATGTATGACGTTCTTTTCAAAGGAGCATCACCTGCAAATTCACTGATACCGTATTTCTGCAGTGTTTTAGAAACAGAAATTGTGTTGTGCTCGTCATGACTCTCTGAAAACTTTTTAGTATTCAGGATTGTAAGTGCCAGAAACAGTCTTGATTATATTTTATGAAAATCTGTCAGAAATATTACTTATACTTATAAATCACTAGGTTGAAATAACCAGTATCTGAAGTTGGCCATCTTTATTTTAATAGGTGTACATATGTACTATGCATAACTCATGCTTCAGAAATTGTTACTACTCAACCTACTTACTTAGTATGAAATTTCTTCTTTAGTATATTATCATCCATTGTAATTCAAAATTATATAATGGATTGATTTTGAAAACAAATCTTCCCAAAGTCTAGTTTCTGGCTCAGCTTTTAAAGGCTAAGCATATTGATAATATAATATTATAATTTATGAATATTGCAAAGAGGATGGATAGTGGAAATGTGGAAAATGCCATAGTACTTTTTCATAGAACCCATGCAGATATAATACTTGTGAAAAATGGAAGATTATTTTGGCAGCAATTTACAGTAAGGGTAGGGACCAGTGTAGGGATGAGAAACTATTGTGGCTAGAAAAATGATGCCAATGGAAAAACTGTATTTCAGATTCATAGTAGTGGTATTGATTCATAAAGTGATGTACTTTTTTTCAATTAAGTATCAATAGAATCAAAATCAATTAGTAACATGTATGAGAGTTCTCTGTGAATTGAGAAATATCTTTATTCAATTTGACATAGTCCAGTCATTCTTAGTCAATAGCTCCCTCTTTAGACATATGAGAATTATTGACATTTATTTATGCCTTGGGAAATCGAATTTACAGGGGCTTTTGTATAGGCACCCATTGAAATCTAGCTACTCTATTAATTTTGGAACAAGAAAAAAAAATCTAGAAATAAAAGGTTTAAAATAAATTACATTAAGTGCTAAACATGGAGTAAAAAATATTTTAAACAAATGAATTTGATACTTTTGTAAAATGATTTCAGTGGCAAGAAAACACAAACAATTCAAATAGCTGACTACTGTCAGCTTAGCTTATGAAGAACATATACAACTCTATGTTTTGGGGCTTATTTTGAAACTTGGCTATGTTATATTTTCTTATTTGTCAGCTTTCTTTTGCTCTGCGTGAGCATAACTCTACAAAGTTAGAGTCTTAATATGTGACTGGGTTAGCTTCTCTTAGACTCAGTTATTGTAGGTTTCTGTCATCAACTAGAATATTATTTATTAAAGTGTGAAGTCATTATCATGCTCAATTAACAAGGTTGCTTCTCTGCTTTCTCTTTATTTCTCTCCCTGTCTCTCAAGTGACATATTTATTTCCCCCAAATTAGAAATTTACTAGATTTTAGCAAATTTAAAAAATTTTGTAAACTGTCATGGAACCACCAAAAGGAAATAAAATTACAATCATTATTTATTATACTATAATACAAAATAACCTCATTTAACATTTAATATATTCCCTTTAGTCTATTTTTATATGGATGTGTATTTTTATAAAATTGAAATAAAACTGAAAATATGGTTTTATGTCTTCTCCCCAAAATATAATATTATAACAAAGCCATAAATGATATATGTATTGCATTTGTATAATTAACTATCCTTTAAAATTATCATTAAACATTTCTGAATAATGCCTCATCAGATGGCATACATCTAATACAAAACTGATTTAGATGTTATTGCACATTTAGAATACAGCTTCAATGACTATCTTTACACCTATGGTTTTGAATGGCTTTCTGGGTATTTCCTTAGAAAGTTTTCTGGAAATGAAATGGTTGGTGAAAGGACAGGACATCTTTGAAATACTGTCAAGTAGCTATTCAGAGTGATTGAACAAAGATTTACTTATAAATAGATATTCTGAGCTGAATAATTTAAAATTGATCATTTTAAGCTAGAATTTAAATTAGCAACCCCTCCACTCCATACCTACACACAACATCCCTGTGTCCCCTCCCACTATAATAAACATCTTATTTACTCTATGTTTATGAGCACAATGCTTTAAAATAAAGAAATAATACAGATCTCTTATGGAGGTATATAATAGGCATCCTGGTGGCATTTAACTGAGGTGTTTCCAGTTATTTAATTAGCATTTTAAAAGCATTTGCTTTTTATACTTTAAGTTCTGAGAACATGTGCAGCACGTGCAGGTTTGTTACATAGGTATACATATGCCATGGTGGTTTGCTGCACCCATCAACCTGTCATCTACGTTAGGTATTTCTCCTAATGCTATCCCTCCCCTAGCACCCAACCCCCTGACAGGCCCTGATGTGTGATGTTCCCCTCCCTGTGCCCATATGTTTTCATTGTTCAACTCCTACTTGTGAGTGAGAATATGCAGTGTTTGCTTTTCTGTTCCTGTGTTAGTTTGCAGAGAATGATGGTTTCCAGCTTCATTCATGTCCCTGCAAGGAGCATGAACTGATTATTTTTTATCACTGTATTCAATGGGGTATATGTGCCATATTTTCTTTATCCAGTATAACATTGATGGGCATATGGGTTGGTTCCAAGTCTTTGCTATTGTGAATAGAGCTGCAATAAACATACACGTGCATGTGTCTTTATAGTAGAATGATTTACAATCCTTTGGTTATATACCCAGTAATGGGATTGCTGGGTCAAATGCTATTTCTAGTTCTAGATCCTTGAAGAATCACCACACTGTCTTCCACAATGGTTGAACTAATTTACACTCCCACCAACAGTGTAAAAGCTTTTCTATTTCTCCCCATCCTCTCCAGCATCTGTTGTTTCCTGACTTTTTAATGATCACCATTCTAAATGGCATGAAATGGTATCTCATTGTGGTTTTCATTTGCATTCCTCTAATGACCAAGGATGATGAGCTTTTTCCATATGTTTCTTGACCACATAAATGTCTTCTTTTAAAAAGTGTCTGTTCACATCCTTTGCCCACTTTCCTATTTTTTTTAAATTTTTTTTTTTTTATAAATTTGTTTATGTTCCTTGTAGATTCTGGATATTATCCCTTTGTCAGATGGACAGATTGCAAACATTTTCTCCCATTCTGTAGGTTGCCTGTTCACTCTCATGAGTTTCTTTTCCTGTGCAGAAGCTCTTTAGTTTAATTAGATCCCATTTATCAATTTTGGCTTTTGTTGCAATTGCTTTGGGTGTTTTAGTCTTGAAGTCTTTGCCCATGCCTCTGTCCTGAATGGTATTGCCTAGGTTTTCTTCAAGGGTTTTTCTGGTTTTAGGTCTTACATTTAAGTGTTTGCTCCATCGTGAGTTAATTTTTGTGTAAGGTGTAAGGAAGGGGTCCAGTTTCAGTTTTCTGCATATGGCCAGCCAGTTTTCCCATTTATTAAATAGGGAATCATTTCCCCATTGCTTGATTTTGTCAGGTTGTCAAAGATGAGATAGTTGTAGAGGTATGGTGTTATTTCTGAGGCCTCTGTTTTGTTCCATTGGTCTATATATCTCTTTTCGTACCAGTACCATGCTGTTTTGGCTACTGTAGTCTTGTAGTATAGTTTGAAGTCATGTAGCGTGATGCCTCCAGCTTTGTTCTTTTTGCTTGGGATTGTCTTGGCCATTTGGGTTCTTTTTTGGTTCCATATGAAATTTAAAGTAGTTTTTCCTAATTCTGTGAAGAAATTCAATGGTAGCTTAATGGGAACAGCATTGAATCTATAAATTACTTTGGGTATTATGGCCATTTTCATGATATTGATTCCTCCTATCCATGAGAATGGAATGTTTTTCCATTTGTTTGTGTCCTCTCATATTTCCTTGAGCAGTGGTTTGTAGTTCTCCTTGAAGAGATCCTTCACGTCCCTTTTAAGTGGTATTCTTAGGTATTTTATTCTCTTTGCAGCAGTTGTGAATGGAAGTTTGCTCATGATTTGGTTCTGTTGTCTATTATTGCTGTATAGGAACGTTTGTAATTTTTGAACATTGATTTTGTATCCTGAGACTTTGCTGAAGTTGTTTATCAGCTTAAGGAGTTTTTGGGCTGAGACAATGGGGTTTTCTAAAAATACAATCATGTCATCTGCAAACAGAGATATTTTGACTTCCTTTCTTCCTACTTGAACATGTTTTATTTTTTTCTCTGGCCTGACCTGACCAGAACTTCCAATACTATGTTGAAGAGGAGTGGTGAGAGATGGCATCCTTGTCTTGTGCCAATTTGCAAAGGGAATGCTTCTAGCTTTTGCCCATTCAGTATAATATTGGTTGTGGGTTTGTCATAAATAGCTTTTATTATTTTGAGATACGTTCCATCAATATCTAGTTTATTGAGAGTTTTTTAGCTTGAAGGGGTGTTGAATTTTATCAAATGCCTTTTCTGCATCTATTGAGATAACCATGTGGTTTTTGTCATTGGTTTTGTTTCTGTGATGGGTTACATTTATTGATTTGTGTATGTTGAACCAGCCTTGCATCCCAGGAATGAAGCCAACTTGATCTTGGTGGATAAGCTTTTTAATGTGCTGCTGGTTTTGGTTTGCCAGTATTTTATTGAGGATTTTTGCATCCATGTTCATCAGGGATATTGGCCTGAAATTTTCTTTTTTGTTGCATCTTTGCAAGGTTTTGATATCAGAATGATGCTGGCCTCATAAATATAATAACTCATAAAATGAGTTAGGGAGGAGTCCCTCTTTTTCTATTGTTTGGAATAGTTTCAGAAAGAATGGTACCAGCTCATCTTTGTACCTCCTGTAGAATTTAGCTGTGAATTCATCTGGTCCTGGGCTTTTTTGGTTGGTAGGCTATTAATTACTGCCTCAATTTCAAACTTGTTATTGGTCTATTCAGGGATTTGGCTTCTTCCTGGTTAAGTCTTGGGAGGGTATATGAGTCCAGGAATTTATCCATTTCTTCTAGATCTTTTAGTTTATTTGCATAGAGGTGTTTGTAGTATTCTCTCATGATAGTTTGTATTTCTGTGGGATCAGTGATGATCTCCCTTTTGTCATTTTTTATTATGTCTATTTGATTCTTCTTTTTTCTTTATTAGTATGGCTAGGGTCTATCTATTTTGTTAATCTTTTCAAAAAATCAGCTCCTGGATTCACTGTTGTTTTGAAGGGTTTTTCATGACTCAATATCCTTCAATTCTGCTCTGATCTTAGTTATTTCTTGTCTTCTGCTAGCTTTTGAATTTGTTTGCTCTTGCTTCTCTCGTTCTTTTAATTGTGATGCTAGGGTATAGATTTCAGGTTTTTGTTTCTCCTGTGGGCATTTAGTGCTATCATTTTCCTCCTAAACACTGCTTTATCTGTGTCCCAGAGATTCTGGTATGTTTTGTCTTTGTTCTCATTGGTTTCAAAGAACGTATTTATTTCTGCCTTAATTTTGTTATTTACTCAGTAGTCATTCAGGAGCAGGTTGCTCAGTTTTCATGTAGTTGTGTGGTTTTGAGTGGGATTTTTAATCCTGAGTTCTAACTTGATTGCACTGGGGTCTGAGAGAGTGTTTGTTATGATTTCTGATCTTTTGCATTTGCTGATGAGTGTTTTACTTCCAATTATGTGGTCGATTTTAGAATAAGTGTTGTGTGGTGCAGAGAAGAATGTATATTCTCTTGATCTGGGGTGGAGAGTTCTGCAGATGTCTATTAGGTCTACTTGGTACAGAGCTGAGTTCAAGTCCTGAATATCCTTGTTAATTTTCTGTCTCATTGATCTAATATTGATAGTGAGGCTTTAAGGTCTCCCTCTATTATTGTGTGGGAGTCTAAGTCTCTTTGTAGGTCTCTAAGAGTGTGCTTTATGAATCTGGGTGCTCCTGCATTGGGTGCCTATACATTTAAGATAGTTAGCTCTTCTTGTTGCATTAATCCCTATACCATTAAGTACTACCCTTCTTTGTCTTTTTTTGTTCTTTGCTGGTTTAAAGTCTGTTTCATCAGAGACTAGGATTGCAACCCCTGTTTTCTTTTTTGGTTTTTCTTTTCTTTTCTTTTTCTTTCTTTTTTTTTTTTTTTTTGGTTTCCATTTGCTTGGTAAATCCTCCCCCATCCCTTTATTTTGAGCCTATTTGTGTCTCTTCACGTGAGATGGGTCTCTTGAATACAGCACACTGATGGGTCTTGATTCTTTATCCAATTTGCCAGTCTGTGCCTTTTATTTGGGTATTTAGCCCAATAACATTTAAGGTTAATATGGTTATGTTTGAATTTGATCCTGTCATTGTGATGCCAGCTGGTTATTTTGCCCATTAACTGATGCAGTTTCTTCATAGTGTCAATGGTCTTTACATTTTGGTTTGTTTTTGCAGTGGCTGGTACTGGATTTTCCTTTCCGTATATAGTGCTTTCCTCAGGCGGTTGTATAAGGCAGGCCTGGTGGTGACAAAATCCTTCAGCATTTGCTTGTCTGTAAAGGATTTTATTTCTCCTTCACTTACGAAGCTAAGTTTTTGGCTGGATATGAAATTCTGGGTGGCAAATTATTTTCTTTAAGAATGTTGAATATTGGCCCCCACTCTCTTCTGGCTTGTAGGGTTTCTGCAGAGAGATCTGCTGTTAGTCTGATGTGCTTCCCTTTGTGGATAACTTAACCTTTCTCTCTGGCTGCTCTTAACAGTTTCTTCTTCATTTCAACCTTGGTGAATCTGATGATTATGTGTCTTGGGGTTGCTCTTCTTGAGGAGTATCTTAGTGGTGTTTTCTGTATTTCCTGAATTTGAACGTTGGCCTGTCTTGCTTGGTTGGGGAAGTTCTCCTGGATAATATCCTGAAGTGTGTTTTCCAATATGGTTCCACTCTCCCCATCACTTTTAGGTACACCAGTCAAATGTAGGTTTGGTCTTTTCACATAGTCCCATATTTATTGGAGGTTTTGTTTGTTCCTTTTCATTCTTTTTTCTCTAATCTTGTCTTCACACTTTATTTCTTTAAATTTATCTTCAATTTCTGATATCCTTTTTTCTGCTTGATCGATTCAGCTATTGATACTTGTATGTGCTTCAAAAAGTTCTCGTGCTGTGTTTTTCAGCTTCATCAGGTCTTTTATGTTCTTCCCTAAAC